>NW_027325780.1:2677901-2946535 GCF_048418805.1 Vulpes vulpes | reverse complement strand
AACTGGAGTCCTTGCAGAAAATAGGATGGGAAGAGAGCAGTTAGCAGGCTATTGTAATAGGCCTAACAACAGACAATGGTGGCTTAGAATAGGGAGTAGCAATGTGAGTGGAGAAAAGTGGACAAAGCCAAGACACTTTAACGGATACAAATGGCAGCTTTGGAGAACAAGATTAAGATAAATGAAGGAAAGATGATTCACTGGCTTCTGTGCAACTGGGTGGATGATAATACCATTTACTAAGACTGAGAATACTGGAGGTAGAGCAGATTTTGGAGAAACTAAGTTCAGTTTTGAATATGATGGGTTGGAGAGATCTTAGAGATCTCCATGAAGAAATGGCCAGTAGGCTATTGGATAGATACCAATGTGAGTGGAGTTGCATCTAAATTTGAAGCGGGGAAAAGACATGCTTGCCTAAGGAGAGTGTGTCCAGTGCGAAGAGGACCTTAACGTCTGGTTAGAAAAAGGGAAGATACTGACAAAGAGGAATGTGAGGCCAAGGGGATTGCCTGGGGGCACCTGAGGTCTCAGGACCAGTGGTTATTAAAAGAACAGAGATATGTTGAAAACTTTCAAAAATAAATAGGGGAGCTCTTGCTGGAAAATTCAACCACTGACTTTTATTTATAACATCCAGGACTCAATACATAGTTATAACATAGAGATATGCTCAGTGGAAAAGGCAGATGATGAAATAATATGTATATTATGGAATCTGAATGAAAGAAAGAAGCTGACTATTCGTTAATGTTCACTGTTCTGTGCTTTAAAAGGCTGAAAAACTTAACTACACTTTGACATTGGTGTGTGGTAGCCTCACTATTCTCTGAAAACTTTCTAACTGCAGGAAGTTTGCACCCAGCTCTACTGAGGTCTAATGTGATTGCCTGCCAGGGAACTGATGCATCTGATTTTGCACATTTTGGGGCCAGGAAGTTGGATTTGGCTCAGAATTTGTTAGATTACTTCAGATTTTTAGGGGTTTTTCTCTCCTCTTTGATTAACATTTCAACCTACTCAAAAAACCTCAAACCTCAATATATTTTTAAAAAGCAATAAACCAAATCAAATATCTAATTTGAATGTTGAAATAATATGTAACACAGCCCTCTTATCAGCAATGTATGGTCTTTACCTGAAGAGAGGCCTTTCCCTTCCAGCAAGCTGTTTTTGTAAGTAATGCTGCCACCTAGCAATCTTCTGGCAAATCATCATCCTAATAGTAGGAAAAGAGTTTTGGGCTCATTTTAGCTTTGTCCAGGATTCACTATTTTTGAGTTGAACTCGAACAAAACTTGAAATGGTAATTTAACTACGTTTGAAAAATACCTTTTCTACAGATACAGGTCTTAAAGTCATTATCTGGTGAACAACAGACTGTTGTAGGCAATTCAGTTGAGATCAAATTGATGGTGAAAGGTAAGACGCCTTCTTTGTAAGACTTCAGTACATTTGTAACTAATACAAACCTTCATGGGTACCTCCTTAGGGAAAATAGATCAATACTTTTGTTGAAAGTGGCTAAAAAAGAAAGTGTGGGTGACCAGTTTCAAAGACGAACAGCCTTTTTGACCGGGGGACCTTTAAATTCAAGGTATCATAAATGTCCAATGGAAACCTAAATGACATTTTAATTCATATCAGGAGCTTGACATACAAACTAAGTCAAAGTTACCTCCTAAAAATATATATATATAAATAAGATCCAAAGATCTGCTGTACATTGTACTTATAGTCAACCATACTGTATGGTACACTTAAAAATTTGTTAAAAGAGTAGATCTCATGCTGCATTCTTACCACAATAAAATAAACTTAAATTAAATTAAAATAGAAAAATTTAAAACGAATACATTTTTGTATTTTCATAAAGGTAAAAAAAATCTAACATTTATTAGTGTTTGCTATTTGCCCAAATACTGAGCAAAGCACTTTCCTGGCAGTATGTTCCTTATAGAACTCTCTAAGAAGATATTATAATAATTAAAAAAAAAGATATTATAATAATTAATACAATTAATGCAGGAAGAACTGAGCCTTGAGTATCATAATAGGGCAAGTAAGTGGAGGGGGATACAAACCCAGATAGTCTGATTTCAGAACCTGCCAGCAATCTGTTGGAAGCAAATAGATATCAGATTTTCAGCAGGATAAAACATTTGTTAATGGAATGAAGTAAGTTTCTGTTTTTGAGTTGCTTTTTTAATAATGTTTTTAATGGCAAGAAAATGTTCTCAATTTGATCAGAGTGGCCTTTGTCTTATCTTCTATTATATTACAAACTACTTAAAATTATAAGAATTTTAGCCTTTAATCATTTTTAACTTTATGATAGGTCCTCTGTTCAATGCCTATTGGCTAGCTACAATGGTAGATATTTTGGCCAGTTTTGCTACCTCTCTATTTTAGTGACATTTCATTTTTTGATATCCTGAGAATGTCTTTCTATGGATATCACTGGTCTACAGCTAGCTGTCCATGGGCACGTTTGTCCTGTACACTCTGAGGGATTTGTACATCAAAACCCTGAGAAGATGACTTGGGCAAACATTTCTCTGAATACAATTTGTATTCAAATTGCATGTGACTCATGCTCTGCTACCAGTTCTTCTCAGACTAAGGTGCATTTAAATCACCTAGGGATCCTGTTAAAATGGCCTGATATTCTGCATTTTTAACAACCTCTCAGGTGAAGCTGATGGTGTTAGTCCATGGACCATGAGTACCAAGATGCTCAAGACTACTCAGTTTTTCTTGGTGTGGGGAGAAAATCCAGTTTATTTCCAAAGTCAGGGTGAAAAGCCCTCCTCATAATTTTCTCTTTTTCCCTGTTTTCATATATCTGATCATAAAAATCAGGTTATAAATCAAGGCATATGTTTTTATGTTTTTTTAATTTAATTTTATTTTTTATTTAAATTCATTTAGCCAACACATAGTACATCAGTAGTTTCAGGTGTAGTATTCAATAATTCATTAGTTGTGCATAACAATCAGTGCTCATCACATTTGTGGGGTTTTTTAAAAGATTTTATTTATTTATTTGAGAGAGAGCAGTAGGCAGGAGGAGCAGGAGCAGTGGGAGCAGAAGCAGGAAGAGGGAAAGGGGCAAAATGAGACGGGGAAGGACAGAGGAAGAGGGAGAAGATTCCCCCCTGAGTGGGGAGCCCCACTTGGGGACTCATCTCAGGACCCTGGGATCATAACTTGAGCCAAAGGCAGACGTTAAACCTACTAAGCCACCCAGGCACCGCATAGTTTTTGTTTTTAAACAAAGGTATCTATAAGAGCTATTTTAAAAATAAAATCCCTTTGGGCCCTAAATCCATTGGTTCAAATATTTTTCTTGGATTCAGACTCTTTGCAATTTTTGCCCCCTGCTATAAATGAGATCATGGAGAGTCATACTTGAAGCTTTCTAGAATCATCTGGCTATCAGAAATCTGCCCAACCTCCAGTCCCATCTTGGGCAGGCAGATATAAGACTCCTTTAGTCAGTATAAGCTAGATCCAGAATTCTGGGCATTAAAAGGACCAAAATCAAACTTTAGAATTGCTCTAGAATTAGCTCCTTGACCCACTGATCCTATTTTAACAAGATCCAACTGTAGAATTTCCTAGATTTATTCAGAGTCCTCTTCAGGACCTTTGTTGCTATGTTCTTCCTATTATTGTCAGCATTACTCATTTTTGCTCTAACAGGGAGATTTATGGTACATATAACAGAGGCAAATGTAAAACTGCTATACTTGCATCCCAAGATCAAATTGGGATGTAATGTAAAATGTACCCATTTTACAAGGGCAAAATGAATGAGACATGGTCATAAATTGGCTGTTTTCAAAAGAAACAAATTTTGGTGTATTACGGTGTTTAGGTGTGTGTGTACACAAGTACATGTATTTGTGTCTGTGAGTCAGCAAAAGTATGGGAAGGCAAAAAGAAGAACAGTCGTGATTTAGGAGAAACAATGAAGAAGACCAAGCAGATTTTGAAAAGATAAACCAGATGGTGGTTTATCCTAGAGATATTTACCTTTGAAGTGTGTACATGTGGGTTTTAGAGTAGAAATTAGTCAAGACCTAATTGATAATGGATGGATAGATGGATGAATGCACAAAAGGCTATCTATTGAATATATTACATGTGTCAGGCACACTACCAAGAACTCTACATGTACTGTATGATTTCATTCTCCAAACAATCCTTTAAAATTAGTATTATCCCCAAGTGAAAACTGGTAAATAGAAGCCATAGATAAATTAAGTGACCTGTCCAAAGTCATTGACTGGGTGACTCCATAGTTTGCGCTCTTAACCTCTAGTTAATAACCCTGTGTGACAGCCACGGAGGATCATTGATCAGATCTCCCTTAAAGAAATAACTTGCTGGCCAGCCGTGAGAAGTACAGTTAGCTGACAGCCTGCAGCTGTTAACATCCCCAGGATCTGCTTGAGCATTCTACCAGAGACCATGATGTTTCTGAGAAGCTCCAATGACTGAGCACGGCAGGGGTGGTAGGACCTGGATACTTCTGCCCATGGTGGGGCTCTTCTAGTAGACATTCTTTTCTCAAGATATCCCCATTAATTTGTGGCAGACTGTTTTGGATCAGCCCGGCAGTCTGAGGCTCTCCCTGCCTACCTATGCTCCCGCTTTTATCTATCACAGGAGTCATTTTGAAAACAACAACAAAAGAAACTTCTTTTACTCTAACATCCATCTTAGCATCTGCTTCCCAAGGGATCAACCCACATATTGACTTTAGCATCTGATGAAATTTTAATGACACCCACCATTGACACCTGGCTTTCAAACTCGAGAACCTGCACACCAGAGACAGAAAGATTCTCTTCCTCAAAGCTGTTGCCTCCCTTCCTTCACCAAGACACAGGCACACCATGAGGAGACACATACCCTGTCCAGGACTTCCACAATGGTCAAATTACACAAGTAATTATATATTTCAGATAATGGAATAAAAGGTGGGAAAGTCTGGTAGAAAAACTGTAACCTAGTCAGCATAGAAATCTGTACATAAGGAAACATTCATTAGATCTGCAAATATTTATTGAGCATCTGCCAAAGGATAGACTTTCTTACAAGGGACAGGGGCACAAGGATGTGCTTGACAGAGTCCCTAATTTCCTGGCGCACTTATTCAAATTCATTGAGAAAGCCTTCTGACCCTTCACTGAAAGTAGCAATCAAAACTACGATCACAGATAATGATCCTAAAGAGTGTGCTGTGCAACTGCCAGTCTGATGTCTTTTCCCTCTTCCCACCCTCAAATTTCTGCAGCATCCCTGCCATTTATATTCTACATTATCAAGAAATATTTCATTATGCTTATAGTGCTCTGAAGCCAATTCATAAAATTTGCAAGGGGAGTTCAAAAGAAGCAAGCTCAGCAATATTTGGGGACTTTTAAAAATGATGACACAGCCGACCTATTGGAGACAAAGGCGGTGGGAGGGCCCTCACTGGCATAAATAAATAGAAGTCCCTGTGCTCAGAGCCCACAGTTTAGACCCAGAGCTGAAGTCTGAACTCCACCTTGAGGCAGAATGAGGTTCACCCTGGGATCTCTGCTTCTCATGCTGCTGGTCTGCAGCCTCCCTGCTGTCCATGGTGAGAACTTTCACTTACCTTGTCATTGTGCTTTGTGCAGAAATAGTCTTCAACCATTTCTTTCTTTTTCTTTTTTAATTAGAAAATGGGGAGCAATATGACTGGGGGGGTACTACTCAACTGCTCCTAGGTTTCTAAAAGTAAGGTGCTTAGAGATTTAACTCTTAGAGGCTAGAAGCATGTAATATTAAGATTCTTATCCATAGAGGGAAATACTGAAATCCAGTGTCCATGTGACTTATACTTGGTTTATCTATTCCTGGTCTTTTTCAGATTCAGCTCTGCTACAACTAATTCTTTCTGTGTATATCTTCTTTGCTCTGCCTTTCAATGCTACCCCTTATGACTAAACCATTTATAAGGTTTAAAGATAATTGACCTCAACTGGTTGGTCTCCTGCAGGGAATGTTTGGCACAATTCTATACTGCTAGGCTTTGACATGAGCCATTGTAAGCACAACACGGGTACTTCAGTCCATGCTTTCTGCAAAGAAGCAAACTTCTAAGTCTAAATGGGGTGACTGTGTTTGCATAAATAGATAAATATCTAATTGAAATTGTATGTTTTTATATAGCTGAAGAAATCCGAGGCATGTACAGAATGATATACTCTGCTCAGGTGTAAAAGACCAATTTTTGTTCTTAAGGTACAAGGAATTGTTTTTCAATTTTAATTTGCTTCACATGCTATTTTTATTCTTCAAGACCTTTGTCTTCCTTTACTCCATAAAGCTTTCCCATTACCCTGGCAAGTTCCTCTGTTCCCATTATGCATCCCATCTTGGGTGTAAAATACAATGTTCTGTGACATTTCAGATTTGTTCATTGGTTTTCTCCTCCAAACTATAAATGCCTTGGGAGCCAGGTCCCTTTTATTTGGGGTCAAGCATGTCAAGCATGGTGGTAGGCAGTAAGTTTAAAGAGGGTGGAATTCATTAAAATACCTGAAATAGATTACTTATGAAAGTATCTAGTACTAATGACCTAGATTACTTATAAAAGTATCTAGTACTAATGACCTGTGTTGTGAATAAAATAATCTTGAATTTTTATTATTGGCCTTTGGTTGGTAATGATTTGCAACATATGGAGGACCAGTATATTATACAAAAACAAAAAATATCTTCCGTGTAATTTCCTCAGAGAGACGGGGGAGAGGGGTTGGTTTGAACATGATAAGAACAAGAACTCTGTTACAGCTTCTTATTGCTCTGGGGACACTGTAAGGAATTCATATCTTTGGTTTTTATGTGTTTGGAGGGAAGATCAGTTGACTTCACACTGTATTAATTAAACTGAGTTGTAAGTCCCCATAGTGGTGGTTCTTAAATTTTATTATTTAAATAATTACCTGAGCACCAGTAAACACTATCACTAATTTCAATAGGTGTTATGTTTTTAGAAAGCTGATTTTATTTTTAAGATTTTGGTAGACAATATTTGAAAATAAACCAAGACAGGCAGAAATACACAAACTAAAAGCATCTGGGTGAAAGCGCTGACTTAAAATGTTTAAATCTTCAAATGCTCTGTATGAAAGATTAGTAATTAAATTCAAATTATACCAAAGGGATTAAAATATCTGATTGTGTTTGCAGGTGTTCTGGAGGCCTACAACACAAATTTAAAGTGTAAATGCATCCAAGAGATCTCAGGCATTATCCCCATCCAGCTCATTGAAAGGCTTCAGATCTTCCCTCCTGGGAATGGGTGCCCAAAAAGAGAAATCATGTAAGTTGCAGGAGAAAAATGTATGTTATTCTATTCTCCCCATGAAAATCAGATCAAATCTGGGAAATGAACAAAGGGTTATGGAAGGGGAGGCGGGCAGGGGGGGATGGGCTGACTGGGTGACGGACACTGAGGAGGGCACTTGATGGAATGAGCACTGGGTGTTATACTATAGGTCGGCAAATCAAACTTAAATAAATAAAAAAAAGACACACACACAAAAGAAAATCAGATAAAATGTTTCCATATAGTATTTTTTAAAAGATTTTATTTATTTATTCATGACAGACACAGAGAGAGAGAAAAAGAGAGAGGCAGAGGGAGAAGCAGGCTCCATGCAGGGAGCCTGATGTGGGACTCCGTCCCGGGTCTCCAGGATCACACCCCGGGCTGAAGGCGGCGCTAAACCGCTGCGCCACCCAGGCTGCCCAACCATATAGTATTTTTTAAGTATTGTTGACACACAATATTGCATTAGTTTCAGGCATACAGCATAGTATTCTTACGCAAGAATCTCAAAGCGATTAACTTTGAGAGTTGCTAACAATTCTCAACATAATAATAAGACTCAGTAATATTAAGTACCTACTTTGCAGGGGTCCTGAGCTAAGTGCTTTGTGCACATTCACCCATCTTAGTCCTTTAAGCCCAATTAAGTTATGTCTACTGTTATCACTCCTCTATAGAAGCAGAAACTGAGACTTAGGGAGGTTAACTGAGGCATATCACTAGAAAGGGACAGAACCAGGACTCTAGCAGGTGTTACGCCATCAAGCCTCTTCTCTCCTCTACCAAATTCAAATTGCCAGCAGAAGTAAACACTTTGTTCCCCAGAAGTTAAAGAGCAAGAAAATAAGTATCCACAATAGTTCTTAGTCCAAACATCTGTTTTATAGAAGCGTCCTTTAGCTTTAAGATCATCTTTGATTGAAGAGTTAGGCTAAGGGGACAGTAATGATTGCAAGAAATTCAGGAGGTATTTTCTTTCACTGAAATGTTGTTTCTGTGACCCTTCCTTTTCAGTACTTTAGAGCAATCTGTTGATACTTCTGTCATAGCACATGGCACATCAAATGAGAATTTACACATTGCATATAAGGCCCCTAGTAAAATGTCCGGCACAGTAATAAATCACAGTAATAAATGTAATAAATGTTTAGTAAATGTTAGCTGTGATTATTATAGCATCACTATATTGAAATAATCATGTTTGTGGTTCTCTCTCTCTCTCTCTCTCTCTGTCTTTCACTCCCACCACAAAATAAGTTCTCTATAGACAGGGATCAGATTTATTTATTTCTCTCCTCCCAGTGCTTTATCCCTTACCTAGCATAGAATAGAAGTACAAGCAATGTTGGATTGTTACACTTAATATTTTAAATAAAGCCTATAGATCTTTTGTGTATCACTACTTGGAACTTTGATTTCTCCTTCCTATATCTATCATGAACCATATTGTCACCACCTATGACAATACCTTGAAGTATTAGTTAAAGCGTCTTTCTTAGGGCATCCCTGACTTCATTTTCATTAGCAGCTCTTCCTTTGGACTTCTTTAGACTTTTGATACATTTGTAAGCAACTGCATTTTGTTTGTCCCATTTTGCTATGGGTCTTTCTTGCACTAGTTGTATTCAACCTATAAAAAAGAAATGTGGGATATTAAAAATATGTATGAAAATTTTTCATTAAAAAGGCATTATACTTTTCCTAATGTCTTCACCAATAAAGGTTCTAACTAAATTTGATTTTAAATCTTCTCACCAAATTTGTTTCTGAATTTTAATCAGATATGGAAACAAAACCTGGAAATTATGAGAAACTCATAGCAATTGGATAAAAATATTGTGAGTTCAGATGGTCAGAAATCTATTTTCCATCATAAACTTAGAAACTGAATTGGAAGGTTCTGCTCAAGAATCTAGCAGTGCTATGATCTCTGACCTCTCTAAGATCCATTTACTAGGGTAGAGTTTCAAAGCTAGATGGGTGGATCCTTGCTATGTTATTTCATAACTAAGGTAAATATGAAGAAATTATTTTGTTCAAAGTCCATCCCGATAGAAAGTTGAGTGTCCCAGATTGCTATACCTGGGAGACCTCATGTCTTCCACTGCAGGTAAAACATTTGGCACTGTGTCCAGCACTGATAACCATTCAGATTCTGCCCATGTAGATTGGTGGCTAAAAGTGTGGTTTCTGGAGGCAAGTAACCTTCATTTGGATGCTGCTCTACCATTGCATTTGTTGTGTAGTTTTGGAAAAGTTACTTAAATTCTCTCAACCTCAAATTTCTCATATGAATACAAGGAAATAATAGTTCTCTTGTACAGGATTTGTGTGAAATTGAGATAATTTATGTTACCTGCTGAGCATAGCAATTGACACATTATAAGGACGTGATCAATATTAGCTATTAATTATTGTTGTTGTTTTCGTTGTTGTTGAATCTCTTACAGCAGTGAAAGACTCACTAACTAGAGGTTCAACAAAATGCAAATGTCACTCCCCTACATTAAATTTCATTGAATTTTTTTTCAAATAAAATTTTCTCAAGAGAGTGTTTTCTATAATTTATTTTGTTCTCCCAAGCTCAATGGACAAATACATTTGAAGATATTGTGATATAGATTTCAAAGTGAGCCAATCTTGGAGTCAGCTATTTGGTCCACCTCCAATTCATGTAAAGACTGTCAGCAAAGCATTAACCCCTGATGTGTGAGATTCTATAAACTTCATCTTCAGCTCCACTGGCTCACACACGACCATTCTGCAAATGGTGTTTTCCTCATTCCTCAGATTTCACACTGTAAATCACATACTTCAGATGCTAAACTGCCCACCTCCAATTTCACTTCATCCAGGAATATTTTTATACTTAACTCTCTTTAAGTGTAGGATTGACTAAAATATAACGATACTTTATCTTTATTTTTGTTTCTTTCCCCCCAGAGTTTGGAAGAAGAATAAGTCAGTTGTATGCTTGAACCCTCCCATCAAATGGACACAAAAACTAAACAAAATATTACAGAAGTAAGTCAGGCATAACATGGGCTTTCAGATTCCAATATGTACTGAAGGTTTTCCCTTTAATGGGCAAAGTGGAAACAATTTTATATTTATGAGAAATTCCTAAGGCAAATACCTTTTTTCACTATTACTTTTCAAATGAGTAAGGGTAACCGATTTCAGTAGCTAAATTGGGAGCCAATAGGTACAATATTCCTTTTTTGACATCTTTAAGGAAAAGCCAGTTTCTAGTAAGACTTTCTCTAAACATAACTCTCTTGTTTTTGTTTTTTTACAGAAAAAATGCTACTTCAACTCAACCAGATCCAGTGCTGAAGAAAAGAATCAACTGATGCCAATATCCTCACTAAGGACACCTGTATTCCACCCTGAACCTGCTCTAGGTTTTAGTTTTGTATTTTGATGAATCTTTCCAAGAAAAAGAACTTCCCCATATAAGCAAGCATGAAAATAATGTAAAAATAGCCCAACAGAAGCTGATGGGTCAAGTTGGGATTTTTAAAAAATATAGTACCCTATATAGTTGGGCTTTGCATTCTTATTCATCATGGAGGAAAGTTTCTTTGAGGATAGTTACTTAGTAATAAATCACATAGGTTTATTTTAATAGTTTACCTATTGTTTAGTGCTAAATTCTCCTAGAAGATGAGGGAATAAAAAATTAAACCTCAAATCTGAAGATGTGGCTTGAGTTAAGAAGCACATAATGGAATTCACTTCAATCATTTTACAAGAAAAGTAGGCATCCATCAGGGACTTGAAACTTGCCTAGGAAACCCATAGAACTTTATGAGACAGAGGTCTCCCATAGTAGAGATCTTCCATTTGAAAGCTCACTATTGAGAGAAATGGGGTCCTACCTTTAAAGAGTTCTTTTATGAAATTTACTGCCATAGACAAAAATAAATAACACTCGATCCCCAGAGTTAAGTTCACAGAATATTCATGAACAGCATTTAAAAGCTGATATTCAGGTGTACTCATACATTTGCTTTGATGAACTTTTTTTACTCACATCTTTTGCAAAAACTTTTTTTCTTAGTCTCTGGTACCTGATTCTTAATGCTTATTAATCTAATGCTATTCAATAAACTTGAGTAAACATTTTACTTAATTATGAGCAACTCATTCTTAATGGAGCATTTGCTCAAATTTAGATATTCTCTGACTCATCACAATGAAAAGTAGGATTTCATCATATTAGTTTTCATTTGCATGATGCTTGTCTTTTACAGATGATCTAAATTATGTGGCGACAGATAAGTAAAGTTATTCCTGATATTAACACAGTGGGAAAATGCTTGACTATGAGAGCCTCTTTTCCTTGATATACTTATTATTTCCACGAGAAATTTCCAAACTTACCAAAACCTACTTTCACTGTCTTATAATGTTGATTCTCAAAATCTCCAATGTTTCCTTTGACAATGTTTTGCACTGGATTTGATGAACAGAAGAAGCAGATCCTTAAACCCCCAACCTCTATCCTCTCCTTTCCTGGATGCAGCCTGTCTGTCCCATCAGGGCTGGGCTCTCCCAGTGGGCTGAGCTCTGCTGTCCTAGTACCCCTCATTCCCTTTGCCACTTTAGGGGGTCCATTCCAGCACACCCAGGCTTGAAGCTATACCTGGCTCCCACTTTTATTTTTCTTTTTATTTATTTATTTATTTTTATTAAATAGATTTCTTGGATGGGAGTAAAGAGAACCTATTAATCCTACATTTTCTGTCGTCTACAATTCAGTGTTTATTTCTTTAACACACACACACATACAAGGGGTTATTTTTGCCATCAAAATCCTGCATTCTAGCTCTTTTTGGATTTCTCCTTTTAGAGTCAGGAATCACATCCCTCTTTAGTTTTATTTTGGTCTTCTCCGAGAATGCAGCTAAATGAATATTCAGGACCCTCAAATAAGAAATAATACCATTTCATATGAGACAGGTACTATTATTTTGATAGCCATTAAGAACCCTAATTTTACAGAGATATAGAAGTTGGCCATTACACAGGGGTTAAATAACTTCCCCAAGGCCAAATGGCAAACCAAAATTCAAACTCAGGCAGAGTTCATGCTTCTAATCACCACACTATGCTGACTCTATATGGAGTAGACATTACCAGATGCATTTTACAAAAGCAGAAGCTGAGGCAATAAAACATTTACTTATCTCAGATCACATAACTAGTAAGAGGCAAAACCAGAATTCAAACCCTGTACTCCTAAGCAAATGATCCTAATCCCAACACTATACTGCCTAAAGTTGGCTTATCCCTAATTGTATTTCTTACCTCAGCCCCTTTGTCCACCATTTTTTCAGTGCCAATAAAAGCTCCATAAGTTTCAAGCCACTCTTGGGTTGAGAGGGCAGCATGGAGGCAGTGGGCAAATGTGAGTTGAGAAGCAAAACAACAGGGCCAGGAAGGGTTCCCAAACTTGTTTTTCTTGCCATACAAGTACCTACTTCTCAAAGTCACAGTAGATTTAGAGATATTCAGCCTGATTTGGGACAGGGATCTTAACCCACAGTTAAATACAGGGTGACATGTTGAGCTAGTTAATGGAGTATCTGAGGAAAAGTGATCTTTAGCTGATCTGAGTGGGTTTGAGTTCAGAAAGGGAAAATAGTGAAATAATAAGATAGACTTAGGTAATTCAATGGGCCCATACATACAAATCTACACATAAAAATTAATTAAAATCCAAAGTAAAGTAGAGTCAAAGAGAACACAAGGTAATGCTGACCAAAGCAGGATGTTTAACTCTGGGAAATGGAATGCAGGAGCAGAAGGCCAAGCTACACAGGGAGCTCTTAGTAATGGAATATAGGGAACCTCTAACAAGTGAATTGAGCTTCAGTTGCTCTATTTATTTCATCTGACCATAGAGGCCCTGGAAGGAAAGATTGTTTCTCAAAGGCAATCCCGTTTATGAGGGCTCCACCATTATGAACCCATCTGATGCTAATTATCTCCCAAAGGCCACGCCTTCTAATACATTGAAGGGTAGTTTCAACATATGAATTTTGCGGAGACACAAACATTCAGTTCACTGAAACCCCAGCGCCTGTTATATTCCTATAATTTGGTCTTTTCTGGAATGTTATACAAATGGAATTATGCAGTATGCATTCTTTTTGTCTGGCTATTTTCATTTTACAATAGATTTTGATAACATAATTCATCATGTTATTGAATGTATCAGTGACTCATTTTTTGTTGTTCCTGACTCCTAATCCATTGTATAGATACACTATAGTTGATTCATTCACCAGTTGATGGACATTTAAGTTGTTTCTGGTTTTTGAGTATTATGGATTTGTTTTAACATGCATGCATGATTTTGTTTCTCTTTTTTTATTTTTTTTATTTTTTATTGGAGTTCAATTTGCCAACATATGGCATAACACCCAGTGCTCATCCTATCAAGTACCCCCTCAGTGCCCCTTACCCAGTCATCCCCATCTCCCGCCCACCTCGCTTTCCACCACCCATTGTTCGTTTCCCAGAGTTAGAAGTCTCTTATATTCTATCTCCCTCTCTGATATTTCCCACTCATTTTTTCTCCTTTCCCTTTTATTCCTTTTCACTATTTTTCATATTCCCCAAATGAATGAGACCACATAATGTTTGTCCTTCTCCGATTGACTTATTTCACTGAGCATAATACCCTCCAGTTCCATCCATGTAGAAGCAAACGGTGGGTATTTGTCGTTTCTAATGGCTGAGTAATATTCCATTGTATACATAGACCACATCTTCTTTATCCATTCACCTTTCAATGGACACCGAGGCTCCTTCCACAGTTTGGCTATTGTGGACATTGCTGCTAGAAACATCGGGGTGCAGGTGTCCCGGCGTTTCACTGCCTCTGTATCTTTGGGGTAAATCCCAAGCAGTGCAATTGCTGGGTCGTAGGGCAGATCTATTTTTACCTCTTTGAGGAACCTCCACACAGTTTTCCAGAGTGGCTGCACCAGTTCACATTCCCACCAACAGTGCAAGAGGGTTCCCCTTTCTCCACATCCTCTCCAACATTTGTTGTTTCCTGCCTTGTTAATTTTCCCCATTCTGACTGGTGTAGGGGGTATCTCATTGTGGTTTTGATTTGTATTTCCCTGATGGCAAGTGATGCAGAGCATTTTCTCATGTGCATGTTGGCCATGTCTATGTCTTCCTCTGTGAGATTTCTGTTCATGTCTTTTGCCCATTTCATGACTGGATTGTTTGTTTCTTTGCTGTTGAGTTCTTTATAGATCTTTGATACTAGTCTTTTATCCGATATGTCATTTGCAAATATCTTCTCCCATTCTGTAGGTTGTCTTTAGTTTTGTTGACAGTTTCTTTTGCTGTGCAAAAGCTTCTTATCTTGATGAAGTCCCAATACTTCATTTTTGCTTCTGTTTCTCTTGCCTTCATGGATGTATCTTGCAAGAAGTTGCTGTGGCCAAGTTCAAAAAGGGTGTTGCCTGTGTTCTCCTCTAGGATTTGGATGGATTCTTGTCTCACATTTGGATCTTTCATCCATTTTGAGTTTATCTTTGTGTATGGTGTAAGAGAATGATCCAGTTTTTTTCTTCTGCATGTGGATGTCCAATTTTCCCAGCACTATTTATTGAAGAGACTGTCTTTTTTACAGTGGATAGTCTTTCCTGCTTTGTCAAATATTAGTTGACCATAAAGTTGAGGGTTCACTTCTGGATTCTCTATTCTGTTCCATTGATCTCTGTGTCTGTTTTTGTGCCAGTCCCACACTGTCTTGATTACAAAAGCTTTGTAGTCCAACCTGAAATCTGGCATTGTGATGCCCCCAGCTATGGTTTTCTTTTTTAATATTCCCTGGCTATTCGGGTCTTTTCTGATTCCACAAACCTTAAGATGATTTGTTCCAACTCTCTGAAGAAAGTCCATGGTATTTTGATAGGGATTGCATTAAATGTGTAAGTTGCCCTGGGTAACATTGTATTTTCACAATATTAATTCTTCCAATCCATGAGCATGGAGTATTTTTCCATCTCTTTGTGTCTTCCTCAATTTCTTTCAGAAGTGTTCTGTGATTTTTAGGGTATAGATCCTTTACTTCATTGGTTAGGCTTATTCCTAGGTATCTTATGCTTTTGGGTGCAATTGTAAATGGGATTGACTCCTTAATTTCTCTTTCTTCAGTCTCATTGAGTGTATTGAAATACCACTGATTTCTGGGCATTGATTTTTTATCCTGCCACACTGCCAAATTGCTGTATGAGTTCTAGCAATCTTGGGGTGGTGTCTCTTTGGTTTTCTATGCACAGGATCATGTCATCTGTGAAGAGGGAGAGTTTGACTTCTTCTTTGACAATTTGAATGCCTTTCATTTCTTTTTGTTGCCTGATTGATTGCTAAGGCTAGGGCTTCCAGTACTATGTTGAATAGCAGTGGTGAGAATGGACATCCCTGTCTCATTCCTGACCTTAGGGTAAAGGCTCCCAGTGTTTCCCCATTGAGAATGATATTCGCTGTGGGCTTTTCAGAGATGACTTCTAAGATGCTGAGAAATGTTCCCTCTATCCCTACACTCTGAAGAGTTTTGACCAGGAATGGATGCTGTCTTTTGTCATATGCTTTCTCTGCATCTATTGAGAGGATCATATGGTTCTTCTTTTTATTCTCTTGCTGATATGATCAATCACGTTGATTGCTCTATGAGTGTTGAACCAGCCTTGCATCCGAGGCATAAATCCCACATGGTCATGGTGAATAATCTTCTTAATGTTGTTGGATCCTATTGGTTGGTATCTTGTTGAGAATTTTTGCATCCGTGTTCATCAGGGATATTGGTCTGAAATTCTCCTTTTTGGTGGAGTCTTTGCCTGGTTTTGGAATTAAGGTGATGCCGGCCTCATAGAATGACTTAGGAAGTACTCCATCTTTTCTATCTTTCCGAACAGCTTTAGTAAAATAGGTATGGTTTCTTCTTTAAACGTTTGATAGAATTCCCCAGGGAAGCCATCTGGCCCTGGACTTTTGTGTCTTGGGAGGTTTTTGATGACTGCTTCAATATCCTTGCTGGTTATTGGCCTGTTCAGGTTTTCTATTTCTTCCTGTTCCAGTTTTGGTAGTTTGCGGTTTTCCAGAAATGCGTCCATTTCTTCTAGATTGCCTAATTTACTGGCATATAGCTGTTCATAATATGTTTTAAAAATCATTTGTATTTCCTTGGTGTTAGTAGTGATCTCTCCTTTCTCATTCATGATTTTATTAATTTGAGTCTTTTCTCTTTTGTTTTTAATGAGGCTGGCTAATGGTTTATCTATCTTATTAATTCTTTCAAAGAACCAACTCCTGGTTTTGTTAATCTGTTCCACAGTTCTTCTGGTCTCTATTTCATTGAGTTCTGCTCGAATCTTTATTAACTCTCTTCTTCTGGGTGTAGGATCTATTTGCTGTTTTTTCTCCAGCTCTTTTAGGTGCAAGGTTAGCTTTTGTATTTGAGTTCTTTCCAGTTTTTGGATGGATGCTTGTATTGCAATGTATTTCCCCCTCTGGGCTGCTTTTGCTGTATCCCAAATATTTTGAACTGTTGTATCTTCATTCTCATTAGTTTCCTTGAATCTTTTTAATTCTTCTCTAATTTCCTGGTTGACCATTTCATCAAACAGGGGGATGGTCCTTAACCTCCACGTGTTTGAGATCCTTCCAAACTTCTTGTTGTGATTAAGTTCTAATTTCAAAGCATTTTGGTCTGAAAATATGCAGGGGATGATCCCAATCTTTTGGTATCAGTTAAGACCTGATTTGTGACCCAATATATGGTCTATTCCAGAGCAAGTTCCATGTGCACTTGAGAAGAATGTGTATTCAGTTGCTTTTGGATGTAAACTTCTGTAAATATCTGTGAAATCCATCTGGTCCAGTGTATCATTTAAAGCTCTTGTTTCTTTGGAGATGTTGTGCTTAGAAGATCCTTTGATTGTAGAAAGCACTGTGTTCAAGTCACCAAGTATAAGTGTATTATTATCTAAATATGTCTTAACTTTGGTTATTGATTGATATACTTGGCAGCTCCAAGTATATCAATATTGGGGCATCAATATTGATGATTGTTAGGTCCTCTTGTTGGATAGATCCTTTTAGTATGATATAGTGTCCCTCTTCATATCTTACTACAGTCTTTGGGATAAACTTTAATTTATCTGGTATAAGGATGGCTACCCCTGCTTTCTTTTGAGGACCATTTGAATGGTAAATGGTTCTCCAACCTTTTATTTCAGGCTGTAGGTGTCCTTATGTCTAAAATGAGTCTCCTGTAGCCAGCAAATAGATGGGTCCTGCTTTTTTATCCAGTCTGAAACCATGCGCCTTTTGATGGGGTCATTAAGCCCGTTCACCTTCAGAGTAACTATTGAAAGATATGAGTTTAGTGTCATCATGATACCTATTCAGTCCCTGTTTTTGTGGATTGTCCTTGGACTTCCTCTTTCTTTTAGAGTGTCCCCCTTAATATTTCTTGCAGAGCTGGTTCGGTGGTCACATATTCTTTCAGTTTCTGCCTATCTTGGAAGCTCTTTATTTCTCCTTCTATTCTGAATGAGAGCCTTGCTGGATAAAGTATTCTTGGCTGCAGGTTCTTCTCATTTAGGACCCTGAATATATCTTGCCAGCCCTTTCTGGCCTGCCAGGTATCTGTGGAGAGGTCTGCTATTATCCTAATGCTTCTCCCCATGAAAGTTAGGGATTTCTTGTCTCTTGCTGCTTTAAGGATCTTCTCTTTATCTTTGTTTGGTATTTGCAAGTTTCACTATTAAATGTTGAGGTGTTGAACGGTTTTTATTGATTTGGGGGGGTGTCTCTCTATCTCCTGGATTTGAATGCCTGTTTCTCTTCCCAAGTTAGGGAAGTTCTCAGCTATGATTTGTTCAAATACAGATTCTGGACCTTTGTCCCTTTCGGCGTCCTTGGGAAGCCCAATTAGACAGATTTTTCCTGCTGAGGTGTCATTTATTTCCCTTAGCCTAGCCTCATGATCTTTTGGTTTTCTCTTTTTTTCCTCAGTTTCCCTCCTTGCCCTCAACTTGTCTTCTATGTCACTCACTTGTTCTTCTACCTCGTTAACCCTCGTCGTTAGGACCTCCAGTTTGGATTGCATCTCATTTAATTGATTTTTAATTTCTGCCTGATTAGATCTACATCCTGCAGTCATGAAGTCTCTTGAATCCTTTATGCTTTTTTCTAGAGCCACCAGTAACTTTATAATTGTGCTTCTGAATTGGCTTTCTGACATTGAATTGTGATCCAAATTTTGTAACTCTCTGTGAGAGAGGGCTGTTTCTGATGCTTTTTCTTTTGAGGTGAGTTTTTCCTTCTAGTCATTTTGCTCAGTGCAAGAGTGGCTAAAAACAAGTTGTACTGGAAAAAGGAGAAAAAGGGAAAAAAAAGAAAAAAGGGGGGAAACAGAAAAAAATACAAGGGGGATTATCCTCTGATTCTATATACTGTAAATCCCTCGACTTCCCCTGGAACTTTCCAGTGCTCTTGGTCAATAACTTGCTTTTCCCCTGTCCTTCCAGCTAGTCTTCTGGGGGGAGGGGTCTGCTGTGCCGATTCTCAGGTGTGTGGACCTGGGGCAGCTGCCCAGCCCCCTGCCAGGTGCCCAGCTCAGTGGGAGCTGTTTATCCTGTGATGCCCCTGCTCAGTCTCAGGTACAAGGTGACCCCAGGGTGACAACAACAGTGGCCGCGGCCAACTCTCCAGCCCTGGAGTCAGCTCCCTCAGTCACTACCGCTGCTCCCAGTCCGCAGGGGCCTGGATGCTCCCCGGGGGGCGCTGGTCTGCACAGCTCGGGGCCGCCTGGCAGAAGGAGCGTCCTCAGTGTCCTGTGTCCTCTCGGCCTCCGTCTGTCCCGGGGGGAGCGCAGGATCTTGGGCTGTGCCCCCCTGTGCCCTGGGCTCCAGGGCCTGCGCGGCTGGAATCGTGCTCCCCTGCTGTGCAGCCCCCTCTGTGCGGAGCTGCCACCTGAGCCACCGCCTGAGCTGCTCCCAGGCCGCGTATTCCCCTCCGGGCAGAGCTGCTGCCCCAGCCGAGGCTTGCGCTCCTCCCGGGGTCCCCTGGGTGTGCTCCAGCCCTTTCTGGTGCAGGTGGTGTGGCCGTTCTCCCCAGGGCGCAGGTGTCTGTTAGTGTCCCAGGGAGCCCGAGGGCATCCCCGCCCTCCTGGGTCCTGCTCCACCTCCCTGCGAGCCCCTTTCTGCCCGGGAAGGTTGGTGCAGCTCCTGCTTCTCCGGGACGGGGCTCTCCTGTCCTGGGGACACTCGCCCCGGCCTTAGCCCGGGTCCTCGTGGGGCTCCTCCCCCTTGGAATCTTTTTTATTTCTTTTTTTTTCCCGTCTTCTTACCTTGATAGAAGCGCAAACTCTTCTCACTGTAGCGTTCCAGCTGTTCTTTCTTTAAATCTCAGATCGAATTCGTAGCTTTTCAGGATGATTTGAAAGTTATCTAGGTAAGTTGGTGGGACAGGTGACTTGGGGGCCCTACTCTTCTGCCATCTTCCCCGCCTCCCATATATTTTCATCATATATTCCACTATTGAAAAGAATTGCTCATTCCTATAGTAGATAACCAATCGGACTTGCAAGCGTGTTTTCTTTCTCATCTGAATGATAGCCTCTTCCTTTGAAATATGAAAATCAAATAAATAAATAGATAGTTTATATTTCTAAATTTAGGGGGCTAGAAACTCCAGGGGAAAAAATCTTTGATTTAACACTCTCTATTATCAGATAATGGGACTAACCTCCTTCTCCCTCAAAGGTAGGTGATGAAGAGGGCCACCTCTCCATCAGTGCCTCCTTGGCCTGATCCTTTCTGTTGATCTCTGGGCAAAGCTCCCAGCAGGGGCTCCAGCTCTGTTTCTGAAATTCCCTCTGGTCTGGAGGCCCTTCTGTTTTTTATCCACTCCTGGACAACCCTCCCTACCAATCCAGAACTAGACAAGGACCCTCTGAGAGCACGTGGATAACCTCACTGAGCTCTGTAGCTCTTTCAAGGAGGGTCTTTAGCATCCCTTGATGGTTAGCTCCCCAAGTACCATGATTAAACTGAAGATAGGCAGTATCTTATGAGAGAGGTATCATTAGCTCTGGGCACAAATTCCCTGATTCCTTCTCCATTCAGAGTGAGACCCCTTAGAGTATTTCCCAGGGATCACAGACATAGTCCTCCAACCAGCAACATCAGCATCATTTGGGAGCATATTAGAAGTGCAGAATCAGAATCAGAACCTACATTTTAACAAGATTCTCAGATGATTTATATGCAACTAATGCTGACAAGCTCTTTCTTTTGCATTTCTCCCTGCCTTCTCACTGCAGAAAGATAATATGTAATCAAATCTAAGGGGTGAACCATAATTCTTTCAAGCTAGGCCTGCAACCAGGCTAAGAAGAATGAAAAGAAGTAAAGTCAGAAGATCAAAATTTATCCTACTATTGATTAACGGAAATATACTTAAATTCTGAGTCTCACTAGTCTAAATGTTTAGATTAAAATAATATCTACCCTTTAGGGAACTAAGAATAAAAACATTTTCAGATCAGCTACATGTAACTTGGGGTCATTTCTGGGATTTGTAAATTCCAGGAAGTTGGGATTATTCTTCCATTTAGAATGTTATTCCATGGGCCTCCTAGAAATAAGCACATTTAGCTCTTTGAATTTAAGCTACAGTCCTCTACTGGCATCTGGTGGCAGATAGTATAATGTGGCAACATCAAACTCACCAAATATAGTAATTTAGTGCAGCCTAAACTGACCCAGGAAGATGCGGCCTAACACCAGCATAGGACTCATCATAGGACCTCCAAAAGAGAAACTAAAGAAAGAAATAGAAGAAATGTGCTTGTAAGTCCAGTGTCAGAAGGGACCTGTGGCAGATTTGGACTTAGTGATCTGAGCAAGACAATACATATCAGGTCACTATCAGTTGCCAGGTGCCAAGCTAAAGAAACATGTGCTCAACATCTTATTATGCATCATCTCAAATTAGATGTAAAATAATTGCTGAGAGTTCAGTCAAACTGAGACCCATTATTCAGTACCAACATACTTCATCAATATGAAAAGCTTCTGCACAGCAAAAGAAACAATCAATAAAGCTAAAAGGCGACCATTTGGAATGTGAGAAGATATTTGCAAATGACATATCTAATAAAAAGCTAGTATGCAAAATATATAAAGAACTTGTCAACCTCAATACCCCAAAAAACAATTAACCCAGTTAAAAAAGAGGCAGAAGACGCAAACAGACACTTTTCCAAAGAAGACATGCAGATAGCTAACAGGCACATGAAAAGATGTTCAACATCACTCATCATCACGAAAATACAAATCAAAACCAGGATGAGATACCACCTCATACCAGTCAGAATGGCTGAAATTAACAACACAGGAAATAATCGAATTTTGGTAAGGATGCATAGAAAGAGGAACTGTTGGTAGCCATGCAAACTGGTGCAGGCACTCTGGAAGACAGTATGGAGGTTCCTCAAAAAATTAAAAATAGATCTATCCTATGATACAGCAATTGCACTACTGGATATATATACTGGATATACCCAAAGGATACAAAAATACAGATTCAAAGAGATACATGCTATTATCAACAATAGCCAAGTTATGGAAACAGCCCAAGTATCCATCAACAGATGAATGGGTGAATGGTTAAAGAAGAGGTTATATATATATATATATATATATATATATATATATATATGAGGTTATATATATATATATAATATATATATTACATATAATATTATATATATATAATAAATATCCCAAAGGATCCTTTGTATCCCAAAGGATACAAAAATACAGATTCAAAGAGATATATGCTATTATCAACAATAGCCAAGTTATGGAAACAGCCCAAGTATCCATCAACAGATGAATGGATGAATGGTTAAAGAAGAGGTTATATATATATATGAGGTTATATATATATATATATATTACATATAATATTATATATATAATAAATATATATATATATTACACTCAGCCATAAAAAACAATGAAAATCTTGCCATTTGCAATGATGTAGGTAGAGCTAGAAAATATTATGCTAAGCAAAATAAATCAGTCCGAGAAATACAAACACCATATGATTTCACTCATATATGGAGTTTAAGAACTGTAACAGATTAAAATGGGGGGAAAGAGAGGCAAACCAAGAAAAAGTCTCTTAACTATAAAGAACACACTGAGGGTTGCTGGAGGGGAGGTTGGTGGGGATGGGGATGGGATAAATGGGTGATGGGTATTAAGGAGGGTGTATGTTGTAAAGAACACTGGGTATTATATGTAAGTGATGAATTACTAAATCCTACACCTGAAGCTAATATTACACTATGTTACTTAGACGGAATTTAAACAAAAGCTTGGAAGAAAAAAATACATTTCTAAAATACTTTGTGACAAATGGCAGGTTAATTCACTCAACTTCCTTACCTAAATCATGCTTCGTGTCTTTCTATCTGCTTTCTTTACATGTTCTGCCCTTTCTGCCTCCAAACTTCTGAAAGTAAAAAATGAGGGTAAGTAAAAAAAGGCACACTGATTCTTACTTTCAATAAAGGAGATATTCCATTTATTAGATATCCAATATCTATGGATGGAATTCCATAGATATTCTATTTCTATGGAATGGTCAGTGTCCCTGATACATTATCATGGTGTCCAAGAAGACAGAAAACATTTTTAAAAATTTTGCCTGACATCTAGTTTTAAAAGTCACAGTGTGCTTTATTGTTACTTGTAATGTGTAGACTCCTTCTGCCTAAGGGGCAACTTCAAAGAAATCCATTTTGGAAATATCATCATATCATTTTTAAGAATTAAAGCATCTCCCCACATTCTGTCATTTAGGATAATCTCACAAGCAGATATACTTTTCATTAAAGTCAATGAGAATCCGAAAGTCTCATTTTCGCAGTGAGGGCATCTATGGGGCTTTGTTTAACAGGACTCACTATGCCACAATCACTCTAAATAGGATTTTAGTCTATGGAGGGTTTTTTCCCTACTTGTTAAAAGTTAAAATTTTTAAACCTTCCTTATTCATGCTCCTTTTTATTATCCAACTACCCTTATATGATTAATGAAAGTGAGAATTTTTTTCCCCCTAAGTACTTCTTAAGACTCTTGGATGTCTGCCCACCACAGGCCACTCTTGAAGGAACCCACCTGGTTCCTGGTTAGTTGGAGGATCTCTGGAGTGTGTATGTCATCTGTGTGGCCTGAGGGGAGGTGTTTTTAACCTTTAATCCTGAATCAGTTGTGTCCCATCTTGACAAATACCGAGCATCCCAGTGGCCTTTTACAAACACGTGTGTCTTTCTCCTTTTGAGCGCTCCCCCAGGAAGCACAAAAATGAGCATAGTGCTATCTTTTCGTTTTTAGAATTATAGGCTGGAAAATGTGTGTCCAGTTTTTAAAGCAGTTTTAGATTCTGTTTTCCATGGAAGGACAAGTCTGACCATTTATGAACCGATTTTCTTAAAAAGGATTATAGTTTTGCAATTTCAGTTCTAAATCATATTTTTGATATGCTGCATGCCAAAAAGAATGTACCTGTTCTGGGGTAGGGGGAGAAAATCCCATCATACTATCCGAGTGCAGAACAAGTTCTCACTGAGAAAGCCTTTTTGGTTTCATTTTAAGAGTGAAACATGTCTGCTTCTGAGCATCAGTCAGTTCTTCGATGTCTGAAGTCAGAATGCAGGGAAGTGCATTTTGAAGGCTTTGCAAACCGAATGGCTCGCTCCCAAACCCTTGGGTAATCGTTCTCATTCTGGAAGTGAGAATCTGTAGTAGAAACTGGCGTGTCCCGCGCGGTTCTGGTAGGGGACCGCGAGGAGCCGGTCCAGTCCCGCCCTCGGCACCGGGACGTTCTTGGCCAGAGGCAATCATGGTTAGGACTACGGACTCTGCTTGATGCAGACGCGATCGTTACAGATGTAAAACTTCTTAGCAATCAGATAAGTTGTTTGCTTTCTATTTTACATAGGAAATTGTTTTCTAAAACTAAAATACTTGAATTGTCAGACAATGTAATCTCAGTTTGTATTAGTTTTTGAGGAAGTGTAATAATCCATGAAATGTGAATAAAATGGAAAGTAAACAAAAAAAAAGGGGGGGGGGCAAATGGTCATGTCCACCTCCAGGTGTGGTACTGTTGTGTGAAAGGCAGGTAGGGTGGTTCCATGTTCTATGAATGTCTGTGATTCCTGGAAGTGCCAGTCAGTTCTAAACTCTACTGGCTAGAAAGGGCCTTGATATTCCTTCTAGGTCTCTTGTCATGATGAGAAGAACCAGAAGAACTTTTTTTTTTCAAGCAACAGCTAAATTCCAAGGAAGATTAAAATTGAGGAAGTCTCCTGTTTTTTTGGCCCCTTCAATTGTCCATGTGCTCCAGCTCTACATTCTTGAGTTCCTCAGAACAAAAAGGGAACCTCGGTGTTAGCCTATGACTAATAAGATCACCCAGCCAATTCAAAGTGAAAAATTTATGTAACTTTGGGAAAACCTTGGCCAAAGTCTGACATTGGCTTTTGGCAATGCTAAAGTCAACATATATTGACAACACAATGCTTCTTTGTGTTCTGCAACCTTAGGACAAGCTAGATTTTGAATCTAACATTCACCTTCATATCCAACATATGGAGTTGCTGGCAGAGTTTGGCATCTTATCAAAGGCAAAATAACAACTTTCTTGTACATACACTGTACATGCTTGACTTATGGGATTTTTTAAGTCCTTATTTTGTATCATATCAAATTGTGAGTGGAGTCTTAGAAGCAACTTTTCTACTATCTTCTTTGTCCATAATCCAGTACCTACAAAGCAAAGAACAATTTCTCCAGAATTGCACCTCATCCTGTCCATTTTTGAGACAGAAATACTAAAATGAGAAACATGTGTGTCACTGTACATTGAAAAAGTTTTCTTTTTTGGAAAAGTTTTCTTATTGAAAAAGAAATCACTAAAGACTTCCAGGGAAGATGGGCAGCCTGGGTGGCTCATCGGTTTAGCGCCAACTTCAGCCTGGGACTCCTGGAGTCCCGGGATCGAGTCTCGCATCAGGCTCCCTGCATGGAGACTGCTTCTCCCTCTGCCTGTGTCTCTGCCTCTCTCTCTCTCTCTCTCTCTCTCTCTCTCTCTGTATCTGTCATGAATAAATAAATAAAATCTTTAAAAAAAAAAAAGACTTGCAGGGAAAAATGGCAGAATAGGAGGATCCTGGCTCGCCTCATTCCATAGATAAAACTGGATAACACACACATCAGTGTAAATAACCCAGAGAACAACCTGAAGACTAACAGAACAGTCTCTCCACAGCCAAATGTAGAGAAGAGGCCCTATTAAGGCACCTAAAGAAGGTGATGTGATCAGAAGCCAAATGGACTCATGGGACTGTCTATGGGAGGGAGGGATGCTATGGCTGTGGAAAAGAGAGAGGAACAGACCCCACACCAGGCACCCAAATTCATGGGGGACCTGCACTGGGAAGATGAATCCCTATAATATTTGGCTTTGAAAACTAGAGGGGCCTGGCTTTGTGAATTTTTACAATCAGTGGGGCTTAGCACTTGGAATTTAAAAAAATAAATAAAGTAAAATAAAATAAAATAAAAAGCAGGCTTGGTTCTGAGAGATGCAGGAGGGTGAAAGGAAACCAAGTCCTCTGCCTTTAAAGAGAGCACAACAAATAGGCCTGTGGAGACATGACATAGAAGCAGCGGTTTGAAAAATGTCTGGGATATATGGAAGGAGACTTATATACTAATCTCAGAGTGTGTGCTAGAGGGAACTCTTTGAGAGATTTCTCCAAAGGCAAAGGAGCTGGCAGGAGCTATTTTCCTCCCCCAGTCCCCAGCCTAGATACACAGACATCTGTGGGAATGAGCACAAACTCTTTGCAATTAGTTTGCTAACAGTGCCCCCATCCTCATGTGCTTCTATGGATCTGCCCCCTCCAACCAGCCATCCTCAGCAAGAGTTTTACCATGTAGCTGCAGGTCCCTGCCTGAAGTGGATATGTGCAGAACTCACTGACTCCACATGTGTTGCCCCCACCCTTCAATACACCCTTGGCAGGAATCCATCCCAAGTGATGCATGAACCTGGCAGTATGCAAGCAGCCTCAATAGGGGCCAGCACCACTCCAAAGTGACTACTGTCCCAAGGAGAGGGGGAGACAACCACAGAGATCAGTCTGATTTTGGCCCCAGCAATAGGCTAGGGGCAGATATATGGTCTGACTGTAAGCCCCAGCCACCAACAAAATCCTCTCAGGGACAACACAGGGAGAGCACCCTAAAGCTCTAGCAAACATCTGGTCTGACCCAACTTAAACCCAAGATAGCCCCAGACTGGATGACTAAAAGCACAGGGCCCAAACTCTGCCTGTAAGAAGCAAGTAGAGCCTTTGCAGATGACTGGACTAAAGGCAAAGTGGTTCAGCCATAACAGTGGGGCACAAGCAACACTCATAGGAGACACACCTAAAGTACCAGGTTATGATGAACAGGGAGCATTGCAGTGCAGGGCACTACAAGATTTCTTCATTATAAGACTACTATTCTCAAGAGGAGGAGATATAGCTGACTTTCCTAACACAGAAAAACAGACACAAAGAGTTAGATGAAATAGGACAGAGGAATATGTCCCAAATGAAATAAAGGGGAAAAAAATCACAGCAAGAGACCTAAATAAAACAGATATAAGTAATATGTCTAATAGAGAGTTTTAAGTAATGGGCATAAAGATACTTATTGGGCAGAAGAAAAGAGTGGAACATCACAGTGAGATCCTTTATAATAAGAAAGGATATAAAACATAAAAAAAGATCCAGTCAGAGGTGAAGAACTTAGTAACAAATTAAAAATACACTAGATGGAATAAATAGTACACTAGAGGAAGTATAATTGATCAGTGACTTGGAGGACAGAGTAATAGAAAGCAATAGAGCTGAACAGGAGAGAAAAAGACCAATAATATAAAATGAAAATAAATTAAGGGAACTCAGTGACACCATCAAGCATAATAATATTTGATTATAGGAATCCCAGGAGAAGAGAGAAGAGAGGCAGAAAATTTATTTGAAGAAATAACAGCTGAGAACTTCCCCAAATCTGGAGAAGGAAACATAAATCCAGATCTAGGAGGCAACAGAGAGGCCCCCAAAAATCAACTCAAGGAGGTTCAAACCAGGATACACAGTAATTAAATTGCAAGAAGTGGTAATAATGAGAGAACTTTAAAAGCAGCAAGAGATTATTTTTGCTTTTGTTTCCTTTGCCTCAGGAGACATATCTAGTAAGAAGTTGCTATGGCCAATGTCAAAGAGTTTACTGCCTGTGTTTTCCTCTAGGATTTGATGGTTTCTTGTCTCCGATTTAGGCCTTTAATCCATTTTGAATTAATTCTTGCATATGGTGTAAAGAATGGTCCAGTTTCATTCTCTTGCATGTTGCTGTCTAATTTTCTATTGTAACTTCATCAAAATAAGTGAGGGAAACATCACTTCTGCACAGTGAGGGAAACATCAACAAAACTAAAAGGCAACCTTGGGAATGGGAGAAGATATTTGCAAATTACATATCTGATAAAAAGCTAGTATACAAAATATATAAAGAATTTATTAAATTCAATACCCAAAAAACAAATAATCCAGTTTAAAAAGGGGCAGAAGACACAAACAGACATTTTTTTCAAAGAAGACATACCAATGGCTAACAGGCACATGAAAAGATGTTCAACATCACTCATCATCACAGAAATACAAATCAAAACCAGGATGAGATACCACCTCATACCAGCCAGAATGGCTGGAATTAACAACACAGGAAACAACTGAATGTTGGTGAGGTTGCAGAGAAAGAACCCTCTTACACTGTTGGTAGCCATGCAAACTGGTGCAGGCACTCTGGAAAACAGTATGGAATTTCCTCAAAAACTTAAAAATAGAACTACGCTATTATCTAGCATTGCACTACTAGGTATTTATCCAAAGGATACAAAAATACTTATTTGAAGGGATACAGGTGCCCTCATGTTTACAACCACATTATCAACAACAGCCAAATTTATGGAAACATCCCAAATGTCCATCAACAGATGAATGGATAAAGAAGAAGTGACATATTATTCAGCCATAAAAAGGAATGAAATATTGCCATTTGCAATGACATGGATGGAGCTAGAGAGTATTATGCTGGGCAAAAAAAGTCAGTCAGAGAAAGACAAACACCATATGTTTTCACTCACATGTAGATTTTAAGAAACAAAACAAATGAACACAAAGATTAGGGAAAGAGAGACAAACCAAGAAACAGACTCTTAACTATAAGAACAAACTGAGCTTTGTTGGAGGCAAAGTGGATGGAGAGATGGGTTAAGTAGGTGATGGGGATTAAGGAGTATATTTGTTATTATGAGCACCGGGTGTTGTATGTAAGTGATAAATCACTATATACTACACCTGAAACTAACATTGCACTGTATGTTAACTAGCTGAAATTTAAATAGAAACTTGAGGGGGGGGATGAAAACAGCAAACAAAAAGAAAATAGCTACATACAAGAGAAATCCCAAAAGGCTATTGGCTGATTTTTCATCAACAAACTTGGCAGGCCAGAAGAAAGTAGCATTATATAGCCAAAGTGCTAAAAGAAAAAAAAAAAAGCCTGCAACCAAGAATATCCTATCCACCAACGCTATCATTCAGGATAGAGTAAGAGATAAAGAATTTTCAGACAAACAAATATTAACTGAAATTCACCACCAGTAAATCAGCCCTACAAAAAATGTTAATGAGGACTCTGTGAGTGGAAAGAAAAGACCATAAGTAGGAGTAAGAAAAGTAAGAAGCATAGATGCAGTAACATTAAGTCTATGTATAAAACACATTCAAAATGGGCCACTTGGGTGGCTCAGTCAGTTAGGCATCTGGGATTAAACCCTACATCAGGCTCCCTGCTCAGTGAGAAACCTGCTTCTCCCTCTCCCCTTGCTTGTGTTCTGTCCAACTTGCTCACTCTCTCTCTTTCAAATAAATAAAATCTTTAAACACACACACACACACACACACACACACACAGTCAAGGAATTCACACAAGAAAATGATGTAAAATATGACATCATATACCTGAAACAGATGAAAGGGGGAGGGAGAGAAGTAAAAATTCAGTTTTTAAAATGAGTTACACTTAAGTGACCATCAAGTTAATTTAGACTGCTATCTGTTTAAGATGCTATATAAACCTAACAGTAACCACAAATCAAAAACCCGTAATAGAGGAGTACCTGGGTAGCTCAGTTGGTTAAGTGTCTGCCTTTGGCTCAGACCATGATTTCAGAGTCCTGGAATCAGGCCTGACTTGAGCTCCCTGCTCAATGATGAGTCTGCTTCTCCTTCTCTCTCTCTCCCTCTTACCCACATGTGCTCTCTCTCTCCCTCTTTCTCTCAAGTAAATAAATAAAATCTTTTAAAAAGAATAACAGATGCACAAAAAATAAGGAGAAATGGAGGGGTTAAGACAGCAGAGTAGTAGGAGGATGCTGAGCTTGCCTCATCCCTCAAATACAACTAAATCAACATCAAATTATTTTGAACAACTACAAAATTGATCTGAGGATTAACAAAACAACCTGCACAATTGGAGGGAGAGAACATGGCAGTTGCAAGGTTCAGAGCTGTGAATTGGGGGAGAGGAAAGCTGTGGGGCCAGAAAGGGGAGGGAGACTTTTTCATGGAGTGAAGTCAGGAAGAGAGGGAGAAAGAACAGCACATAGGATTTGCACAACATGCTATGGTGAGGTGATCCCCTGGGTTGCACTGGGAGAGATTGCTCCCCTTTCTGGAGTACATTTGGAAGATGGTGTTTTGCCTCTCCAAAGAGGCCTGCTGGGAGCCATTGAATTGCTGTTTGGCAGCGGAGGATAGAAGCATGTGCAGAGGACAGATAATCTAGTTACAGCTTGTCGCTGTGCATCACAATAGGCTCCGGGCACCAAGTATGTGTTGTATGACTTCTTTTCTGGTACAAAATGTTGCTGGGCACACCTCGAGTCTCTCTGCTAGGTGAAGGGAGCAGGTCCTTGCTTTGCCAGGCCCTTTAAGATTCGGAATTTTGAATTGCAGCCACCAGCGAGAGATAAAACAAAAGAACTATGGCTCCAGGTGTGCCAATAGCTGAGGTTGAAGGCAGTAATCTCACAGAAGGCTGGGACACAGATTCTTCACTTCACTTCACTTTTCTGAGAGGGCCTCCTAAATAACAGTAGCCATGAATCATTATCCCCAGGGATGAGAGGGTATGGTGATGTCATCTTCCATGCTGCCCCCAACCCCCAACATAGTCACACCTTTGAGAGAAACACAGCACCTCCAAAGCAACTTAGTAGTTACTTACACCAAACCTTGCTCCCAATGTGCCCAGCAGGGTCATCTTTGCAAGAGCAGGTCTGACTGTGAGCCATCACAGGTGCCCTTCCATACCTCACCCAACATATACCAGGTCTGCTGATCATAGAGTGCTCCAAAGTGTAAGCTTCAGTTCTACTATAAACAGAACAAAGATTTCTTTTTTTCCCTTTTTTCTCATATTTTAAATTTAATTTTCTTCTCCTTTTCTTTTCTTTTTTTCTTTGGTATCAGGCTTATAGTTTCTTGTTTGTTGATTGGTTGGTTGGTTTTATTTTCTTGATTTTTAGATCAGACTTCTTTTTACTCATTCTTTTTCTTTTCTTTTTTCCTTCTATCTTTCTTATTCCTTGAAATTAGGCTTATAGTATTTTGTCTATGGTGTCTATGGTCTTGTCTGTCTGATCGATTCTCTGTTCCTTCTCCTTTTCTCTATTCTCATATAAAGTCTTTTTTTAAAAATCAGTCTTATCTGAACAAACAAATCAAAGCACACAGAGTTAAATGTCCAAACACTCCCCACTGTGAGCAAGGAGGAACTCTGCAGAGGACGGACCTGTGGGAAAGAGCAGTCAAAACACAACAGCAGAGTGCACACAGAATACAACAGAAACACTCCTTAAAGAGCCAGGCCCTGGACAGTATAGGATTGCTTCTTAATACAGCCATTATTCCCAAGAACAGGAAACATAATAAACTTTCATAATACACAAAAGACATAAACCTAGACATAATGACAATATGGAGGAATTCACCCTAAAAGAAAGGCCAGGAAGAAATCATAGCCAGGGATTTGCTCAAAACATATATAAGCAATATATATGAACAAGAATTTAGAACAACAGTCATAAGAATACTAGCTGAGCTTGGAAGAAACAGAAGACACCAGAAAAAACCCTGGCTGCCGAGATAAAAGGCCCAAAAACTAGCCAGGCCAAAATAAAAAATGCTATAACTAAAATGCAACCAACTGGGTGTTGTCACAACAAAGATGGAAGAAGCAGAGGATCAAATAGGTGACATATAAGATAAAATTATAGACATAATGAAGCTGAAAAGAAGAGGGAAAAAAACTATTAGATCACAAATATAGACTTCAGGAACTCAGCAATTCCACAAAGTAAAATAATATCTGTATCATAGGAGTCTCAGAAGAAGAAGAGTGGGGAAAAGCAGGCTTTCAAGTCCAAAAATCACTGAGAACTCCCCCCAAATCAGGTCAAAACAAAGACATATCATAGTGAAACTTGCAAAATACAAATACAAGAGAGAATTCTGAAAGCAACTAAGAACATAAAGGCCTTAACCACAAGGGTAGACACATAAGGTTAGCAGCAGACTTGTCCATAGAAATTTGACAGGTTAGAAAAAAGCAGAATGATATATTCAACGTGCTAAATGTGAAAAATATGCAGCCATGGATACTTTATCCAATAAGGCTGTCATTCAGAATGAAAGAAGAGATAAAGAATTTCCAAAACAACAAAAACTAAAGGAGTTCATGAACACTAAGCTCTGCAAGACACACTAAAGAGAATGATGATGAAAAGCAACAAAGACTAGAAAGCAACAGAGACTACTTTGCTATAGTAGGAATAGATACTTTACAAGTAATACAATGGTACTAAATTCATACCTATCAATAATTACTCCAAATGTAAATGGATGCAATATTCCAAACAAAAGATATAGGGTATCAGCATGGATATATAAAACACAAGTTTCATCAATATACTCCTTACAAGAGACTCATTTTAGACCCAAAGATACCTCCATATTGAAAGTAGGGTGGAGAACCATCTATCATACTAAAGGACATCAAAAGAAAGCTGGAGTAACCGTACTTATATCAGACAATCCAGATTTTAAACCGAATAATGTAATAAGAGATGAAGAAGGGCACTATATCATAATAAAGGGGTCTATCCAACAAGAAGATCTAACAGTTGTAAATATTTATGCCTCCAACTTAGAAGCAGTCAAAAATAGAAATCAATTAATGAACATGAGAGACTCCTAACTCTGGGAAACAAACAAGGGGTAGTGCAAAGGGAAGTGGGTGGGGGGTTGGGGTGACTCAGTGATGGGCACTGAGGGCGGCACTTGATGGGATGAGCACTGGGTATTATGCTATATGTTGGCAAATTGAACTGCAATAAAAAAATAAAATTTTAAAAAATGAGGGACAACATGTCATCATGGAGAGATGTGTCATATGAAGAGAATAAATTATGTATAACTTCAAAAAAAGAAATCAATTAATGACAAACATAAAGAAACTCATTGATAATACAATAGTAGTAGGGAACTTTAACATCTCACTCACTGCAATGGACAGAACATCCAAGCAAAAGATCAACAAGGAAAGAAGGGCTGTGAATGACATACTGGACCAGATGGATTTGATAGACATATTCAGGGTACTTCATCCTAAAACAACAGAATACATATTCTTTGCAAGTTCACATAGAACAGTCTCCAGAATAGATCACATACTGGGTAACAAATCAGATCTCAACAAGTACAAAAAGATTGAGATCATAGTATGCATATTTTCAGAGCATAATACTATGAAACTTGAAGTCAATCACAAAGAAATTTGGAAAAACTACAAATTTGTAATTTGGAAAGACTACAAATACATGGAGGTTAAAGAACATCCTACTACTAAAGAATGAATGGGTCAACCAGGAAACTAAAGAAGAAATATTTAAAAAAAAAAACATGGAAGCAAATTAAAACAAAACACAACAGTCCAAAACCTTTGGGATGTACCACAGGCATTTGTAAGAAGGAAGTATATAGCAACACACCCTTCCTCAAGAAGCAAGGAAAATCTCAAATATATAACCTATCTTTATACCTATAGGAGTGGGAAGAATAACATCAAATAAAGCCTAAAAACAGAAGAAGGGAAATAATTAAGATTAGAGCAGAAATTAATGATGTAGAAATTTTTAAAAAGTAGAACAGATCAGCAAAAGTAGGAGCTAGTTCTTTGAATGAGTTAACAAAACTGAAACCCCCTAGCCAGATGAATCAAAAAGGAAAGAGAAAGGAACCAATTAAATAAAATCACAAATAAAAGAGCAGATATCACAACCCACAGCACAAAAATACAAACAATTATAAGAGAATATTATGAGCAATTTTATATCAACAAACTGGGAAATCTGTAAGAAATGGATAAATTCCTAGAAACATATAAATTACCAAAACTGAAACAGGAAGAAATAGAAAACCTGAACAGACCCATAACCAGCAAAAAAATTGAACCAGTAATCAAAAATCTCCCAACAAACAAGAGTCCAGGGCCAAATAGCTTCCCAGGAGAATTCTACCAAACATTTAAAGAATTAATACCTATTCTCAAGTTACTTCATGAAATAGAAATGGAAGGAAAATTTCCAAACTCATTCTATGAGGCCAGCATTACCTTGATTCCAAAACCAAATAAAGACCCCACCAAAAAGGAGAATTATAGACCAATATTTCTCATGAATATGGATGCAAAAATTTTCAACAATATACTGTTAATCAAATCCACAGCACATTAAAAGGATTATTCACCATGATCAAGTGGGATTTATTCCTGCAATACAAGAGTGGTTTAATATCTGTAAATCAATCAATGTGTACACCACATTAATAAAAGAAAGGATAAGATCTATATAATCCTCTTAATCAATGCAGAAAAAGCATTTAACAAAATATAACATCCTTTCTTGATAAAAACCCTCAAGAAAATAGGGATAGAAGGAATATACCTCAACATCATAAAGACCATATACAAAAGACCCACAGCTAAAATCCTCAGTGGGGGAAAACTGAGGTCTGGAACAAAACAGGGATGTCTGCTCTCACCACTATGTTGTTTAACATGGTACTAGAAGTCCTAGCCTCAGCAATCAGACAACAACAAAAATAAAAATCATCCAAATCATCAAAGGAATCAAACTTTTACTATTTCAAACAACATGATAATCTATGTAGAAAACCCAAAGACTCCACCAAAAAAATTTCTAGAACTGATACAGGAATTCAGCAAATTTGCAAGATAAAAAAAATCAACATATAGAAATCTATTGTGTGTCTATACATCAATAATGGAGCAGTAGAAAGAGAAATCAAGGAAATGATCTCCTTTACAATTGCACCAAAACCCATAAAATATCTAGGATGAAACCTAACCAGAGAGATGATGGATATGTACACCGAAAACTTTAGAACACTTATGAAAGAAATTAAGGAAAACACAAAGAAATGGAAAAACATTCCAAGCTCATGGATTGGAAGAACAAATATTGTGAAAATGTCTATACTGTCCAAAGCAATATACATTTAATGCAATACCTAGCAAAATACCATCCACATTTTTACAGAGCTAGAACAAACAGTCCTAAAATTTGTACGGAACTGGAAAAGATCCCAAATAGCCAAAGGAATGTTGAAAAAAAAAAGTGGTAGGTATCACAATTCCAGACTTCATGTTGTATTACAGAGCTGTAATCATCAAGACACTGTGGTACTGGCACAAAAACAGACACAGATCAATGGAACAGAATAAAGAACCCAGAAATGGGCCTTCAACTCTATGGTCTTTCACAAATCAAGAAAATGGAAAAAAGATAATCTCTTCCACAAATGGTGTTGGGATAATTGGAGAGTGATATGCAGAAGAATGAAACTGCACAACTTTCTTACACCATACACAAAAATAAATTCCAAGTGGATTAAAGACCTAAATGTAAGAAAGGAAATCATCAAAATCCTAGAGGAGAAAGCAGGCTGCAATCTTAACTTCAGGTGCAGCAACTCTTTCACTGGCCATGTCTCCAGAAGAAGTCCCAATAGTTCCTTTCTTTCCCTTGCTTAAAAGGAAAAAAAGGAACTATTGGGACTTCATTAAGATAAAAACTTCTGCATAGCAAAAGAAACAACCAACAAAACTAAAAGGTAACCTACAGAATGGGAGAGAATATTTGCAAATGACATATTGGATAAAGGGGGCTGTATCCAAAATCTATAAAAGTCTTATCACATTCAACACCCAAAAACAAACCAGTTAAGTAATGGGTGGAAGACATGAATAGACACTTTTCCAAAGAAGATATCCTGATGGCTTTAGACACATGTAAAAATACTCAATATCACTTGGCATCAGGAATTACAAATCAAAGCCACAATGAGATATCACCACACATGGCTAAAATTAACAATTCAGGAAACAATGGGTATTGGTGAGGATGCAGAGAAATGGGAACCCTTTTGCACTGTTGGTGGGAATACAAACTGGTGCAGCCACTCTGGAAAATAGTATGAAGGTTCCTCAAAAAGTTAAAAATAGAACTACCTTACAAACCTGGGACAACTAGGTGGCTTAGTCGGTTAAGCCTCCAACTCCTGATTTTGGCTCAGGTCATGATCTCAGAGTTATGAGTTTAAGCCCCATGTCCAGCTCTCTGCTCAGTAAGGAGTGTGCTTAAGGTTCTCTCCTTATCTATCTGTCCTCCTCCCCCCTCAAATCTCTCTGAAATAAATCAATAAATCTTTTTTAAAAATTAAAAAAAAACTACCCAGCAATTGCACTACTAGGTGTTTATCCAAGTAAACTAGGTGTTTATCCAAAGGATATAAAAATTCTGATTCAAAGGGGCACATTCACTCCAATATTTATAGCTGCACTATCAATAATAGCCAAATTATTGAAAGAACACAACTGTCTATCAACTGATGAATGAATAGAGAAAATGTGGGATATATATATATACATATATCACACACATATATAATGGAATATTATTCATAGATCAAAAAGAATGAAATCTTGCCATTTGCAACAGCATGGATGGAACTAGAGTGTATTACACTAAGCAAAGTAAGTCACTCAGAGAAAGACAAATATATGATTTCATTCATATGTGGAACTTAAGAAACAAAACAGATGAACATAGGGTAAGGGAAGGAAAAACAAAATAAAAAGAGAGAAGGAAGCAAACCATAAGAGACTCTTAAATATAGAGAATAAATTGAGGGTTGCCAGAGGGTGAAAGATGGCTAAAGATGGGGAAAAAGATTGGGGAAATGGGGAAAGATTGGCTAAATGGGTGATAGGCATTAAGGAGGGCACATTAGATGAGCACTGGGTGTGGGTGACAAATCACTGGATTCTGAAGCCAGTCCTGCACTGTATGTTAACTAATTCAAATTTAAGTAAAAAAGTAATAAAGAGAATGGAATCCAAGTATATCATTAATAAATCCAATAAACCATGAGGCAATGGAAGAAAGGAACAGAGAAGAACTACAAAAACAGCCATAAAACAAACAATAAAATGGCAATAAATACAAATCTATCAATGATTAATTTGTATGTAAATGTACCATACATTTCAATCAAAAGACATAGCATGAATGGATAAAAAAGCAAGACTCATCTCTATGTTCCCTACATGTAACTTATTTCAGACCTAAAGACACACACAGATTAAAAGTGATGAGGTAGAAAAACATTCATCATGCAAATGGAAGTGAAAATAAAGCTGAGGTAGCAATATTTATATCAGACAAAATAGAATTTTTCTCTCACACACACACACAGAGAGAGGCAGAGACACAGGCGGAGGGAGAAGCAGGCTCCATGCACTGGGAGCCCGACGTGGGACTGGATCCCGGGTCTCCAGGATCGCGCCCTGGGCCAAAGGCAGGCGCTAAGCCGCTGCGCCACCAGGGGTCCCCGAAAATAGAGCTTAAAATAGAATATAAAAGAGACAAAAAAAGGACACTACATAATCATAAAGGGAATAATCCAACAAGAATAACAATTGTAAATAATTATGCACCTACAATGGAAGCACCCACACACATAAAGCACCTTTCAACAGTCATAGAGGAATGAATCAATAGTAATAAAATAACAGTAGGGGACTTTACCATCCCACTTAATTCAGTGAATATATCAACCAAACAAAATCAACAACAAAACAGTGGCTTTGCATGATACATTGGACCAGATGGCTCTATCAGAGATATTCAGAACACTCCATCCTAAACAGCAGAATGCACATTCTTTTCAAGTGCACATGGAACATTCTCCAGAATAGATCACATGTTCATGCACAAAACAATTCTCAACAAATTAACAAAGATTGAAGCCATACCATGTACCTTTTTTGACCATAACACTATGAAACTAGAAATCAACCACAAGAAAAAAATCTGGAAAGAACACAAATGCATGGGGGTTAAATAACATGCTACTAAACAATAAATGGGTCAATCAAGAAATAAAAGAGAAAATCAAAGAATACCAGGAGCCAAATGAAAATGAAAACACAATGGTCCAAAGTTTGGGGAAAAAGCTGTTCTAAGATGAAAGTTTATAGCAGTATAGGCCTACCACAAGAAGAAGAAAAAAATTTCAAGCAACCTAATCCTATACCTAAAGGAGCTAGAAAAAGAACAAATAAAATCCAAAGCCAGTAGAAGAAAGGATCAGAGCATAACTATATGAAATTGAAACTAAGAAACAATTGAAAAGATCAATGAAAACAGGAATGGTTCTTTGAGAAATCAACAAAACTGATAAACCTATAGCCAGACTGATCAAAGAGAGAGAGGACTCAAATAAGTAAAATCAGAAATGCAAGAAGAGAAATCACAAGTGACACTACAGAAATGCAAAGGATTTTAAGAGAATATTATGAAAAACTATATGCAACAAATTGGACAATCTAGAAGAAATGGATATATCACTAGAAACATATAACCTCTGAAAATTAATTGGAAAGAAATAGGACAGACAAATTATCAGTAACAAAATTGAATCAGTTATCAAAAAAATTCCCAACAAACAAAAGTCCAGGACCAGAAGCCTTCACAGATGAATACTACTAACCATTTTAAAAGGAGTTAATAGCTGTTCTTCTCAAACTGTTCAAAAAAAGAGAAGAAGCTTTCAAATTCATTCTAGGAGGCCAGCATTACCCTGATACCAAAACTAGATAAAGACTCTATGAAAAAAATGAGAACTACAGGTAAATATCTCAGATAAACATAGATGCAAAAATCCTCAACAAAATTTAGCAAATCGAATCCAACAATACATTTAAAACCTCATTCATCACAATCAAGTGGGATTTATCCCCATGATGCAGGGATGGTTCAGTATTAACAAATCAACCAGGATGATACATCACATTAACTACAGAAAGGATAAAAGCCATATGATCATTTCATAGTTGTAGAAAAAGCATTTGACAAAGTACAACATCCTTTCATGATTTAAAAAAAAACCATCAACAAAGTAGGTTTAGAAGGAAAACACCTCAACGTAATAAAGGCTATATATGACAAGCCCACAGCTAAAATCAAACTCAAAACGTATTAAGGGCCTAAATGTGAGACCTAAAAGCAATCCTAGAAGAGAGCACAGAAAGTAATTTCTCTGACATTGGACATAGCAACACCTTTCTATTGTTTTTAATTTGAATTCAATTAGCCAACATATTACATCATTAGTTTCAGACATAGAGTTCAAGAATTCATGAGTTGTGTATAACACCCAGTGCTCATCATATCACATGCCCTCCTTAATGCCTGTTACCCAGTTACCCCAATCCCACCGACCCACCTCGTCTCCAGCAATCCTGTTTGTTTCTTTTTTTTTTTTTTTTCCTGTTTGTTTCTTATAGTTAAGTGTCTCTCCTGGTTTTCTCCCTTTATGATGACTTCACATTCAGTTTTCCCTCCCTTCCCCTATGATCCTCTGCACTGTTTCTTATATTCCACATATGAGTGAAACTATACGACAATTGTCTTTCTCTGATTGACTTATTTCATTCAGCATAATACTCCACTTCCATCCATGTTGATGTAAATAATAAGTATTTATCTTTCTAATGGCTAAGTAATATTCCATTGTGTGTGTGTGTGTATATATATATATATATATACACACACACTCTTCATACAGCTTCATATATATATATACACACACATACACACAGCTTCTCATATATATGTATATATGTATATGTATATATACATACATATACCACATCTTCTTTATCCATTCATCTGTCAAAAGACATACACATCTTGGCTCTTTCCAAACTTTGGCTATTGTGGACATTGCTGCTACAAACATTCAGGTGTAGATGCCCCTTCGGATCAATACATTTGTATCTTTGGGGGAAATACCTACTAGTGCAATTGCTGGGTTGTAGGATACCTCTATTTTTAACTTCTTGAAGAATGTCCATACTATTTTCCAGAGTGCTGACACCAGTTCGCTTTCCCACCAAGAGTCAAGAGAGTTCCCATTTCTCCACATCCTTACCAACATCTGTTATTTCCTAAATTGTTCAGTTTAACCATTCCAGTAAGTGTGAGGTGGTATCTCATTGTGGTTTTGATTTGTATTTCTCTAATGCTGATGATATGGAGCCTTTTTTCATGTGTCTGCTGGCCATTTGTAGGTCTTTGGAGAAATGTCTGTTCATGTCTTCTGCCCATTTCTTAACTGGATTATTTGGGTTTTGGGTGTTGAGTTTGATAATTTCTTTATAAATTTTGGATACTAGCCCTCTATCTGATATGTCATTTGCAAATATCTTCTCCCATTCTGTAGGTTGTCTTTTAGTTTTGTTGATTGTTTCCTTTGCTGTTCAGAAGCTTTTTATCTTGACGAAGTCCTAATAGTTCATTCTTGTTTTTGTTTCCCTTGCCTTTGGAGACATGTCTAGGAAGAAGCTGCTACAGCCAAGGTCAAAGAAATTGCTGCCTGTGTTCTTCTCTAGGATTTGGATGGACTCCTGTCTCACATTTAAATCTTTCATACATTTTGAGTTTATCTTTGTGCATGGTATAAGAAAATGGTCTAGTTTCATTCTTCTGCACATGGATGTCCAATTTTTGCAACCTCCTTTGTTGAAAAGACTGTCTTTTTTCCATTGCATATTCCTTCCTGCTTTGTTGAAGATTAGTGCACCATATCATAGGACCCACATATGATTGTGGGTCCATTTCTGGGTTCTCTATTCTGTCCCATTGATCTATGTGTCTGTTTTTGTGCCAGTACCACACTGCCTTGATGATAATAGCTTTGTAGTAGAGCCTGAAGTCTGGCATTGTGATGCCACCAGCTTTAGTTTTCTTTTTCAACATTCCTCTGGCTCTTTGGGGTCTTTGCTAGTTTCATACAAATTTTAGGACTATTTGCTCTAGCTCTGTGAAAAAATGTTGATGGTATTGATAGAGATTACATTGAATGTGTAGATTGCTCTGGACATTTTCCAGAAAATGTCTATGTTACATAGACATTTTCACAGTATTTGTTCTTCGAATCCATGAGCATGCAGTGTTTTCCCATTTTTGTGTGTATCTTCTTCAATTTCCTTCATAAGTGTTCTGAAGTTTTTAGAGTACATATCCTTTACCTTTTTGGTTAGGTTTATTACTAGATATCTTTATGGGTTTTAGTGCAATCATAAATTTGATTGATTCCTTAATTTCTCTTTCTTCTGTATCATTGTTAGTGTAAAGAAATGCAACTGATTTATGCACATTGATTTTATATCCTGCCATGTTGCTAAATTCCTGTATAAGTTCTGGCAATTTTGGGGTGGAGTCTTTTGGGTTTTCCACATATAGAGTATCATGTCATCTGTGAAGATAGGGTTTGACTTCTTCTTTGCTAATTTTAATGTCTTTCATTTCTTTTTGTTGTCTGATTGCTGAGGCTAGGATTCTAGTACTATGTTGAACAACAACAGTGAGAGTGGACATCCCTGTCGTGTTCCTGACCTTAGGGGAAAAGCTCTCAGCTTTTCCCCATTGATAATATTTGCTCTTAGCTTTTTCATGTATGACTTTCATGATACTGAGGTTTGTTCACTCTATCCCTACACTATGGAGAGTTTTAATCAGGGAAGGATGCTGTATTTTGTCAAATGCTTTTTCTTCATCTATTGAGAGGTCCATTGTCCTTTCTTTTATTAATGTAGTGTATTACATTGACTGATCTGTGAATGTTGAACTAATCTTGCAGCCAAGGAGTAAATCCTACTTGGTCATGGTGAATAATCTTCTTTAATGTACTATTGTTTCCTATTGGCTAGTATCTTTGTGAGAATTTTTATTTTTATTTTTATTTATTTATGATAGTCGCACAGAGAGAGAGATAGAGAGGCAGACACAGGCAGAGGGAGAAGCAGGCTCCATGCACCGGGAGCCCGACGTGGGATTCGATCCCGAGTCTCCAGGATCGCGCCCTGGGCCAAAGGCAGGCGCCAAACCGCTGCGCCACCCAGGGATCCCTCTTTGTGAGAATTTTGATGTTGTTGATGTTGATCAGGGATGTTGATCCATAATTCTCCTCTTTGGTGGGGTCTTTGGTTCTAGGATTGAGGTAATGCTGGACTCATAGAATGAATTTGAAAGTTTTCCTTCCATTTCTACTGTTTGAAACAGCTTCAGAAAAATAGGTCTTAGTTCTTCTTTAAATGTTTGATAGAATCTCCCAGGGAAGCCATCTAACCCTGGACTCCTGTTTGTTGGAAGATTTTTGATTAGTGCTTCAATTCCTTGCTGGTTATGGGTCTGTTCATGTTTTCTATTTCTTCCTGTTTCAGTTTTGATAGTTTATAAGTTTCTAGGAATGCATCCATTTCTTTCAGGTTCCCTAATTTGTTGGCATATAGTTGCTCCTAACAGTTCTTAAAATCGTTTGTATTTCCTTGTTGTTGGTTGTGATCTCTCCTCTTTCATTCATGATTTTATTAATTTGGGTCCTTTCTCTTTTCTGTTTGATAAGTCTGGCCAGGAGTTTATCAATCTTATTAATTATCTTAAAGAACTAGCTTCTAGTTTTGTTGATCTGTTCTACTGTTCTTTTTGGTTTCTATTGCATTGATTTTTGCTCTAATCTTTATTATTTCTCTTCTCCTGCTAGGTTTAGGCTTTATTTGCTGCTCTTTCTCCAGCTCCTTTAGTAAGGTTAACTTGTGTATTTGAGACTTTACTTGTTTCTTGAGAAAGGCTTGTATTGCTATATACTTCCCTCTTAGGACCGTCTTTGCTGTATCCTAATGGTTTTGAACAGTTGTGTTTTCATTTTTATTTATTTCCATGACTTTTTTAATTCTTTAATTTCCTGGTTGATCCATCCATTCTTTAGTAGGATGCTCTTTAAGCAACAAATATTTGAGTTCCTTCCAAATTTCCTCTTGTGATTGAATTCAAGTTTCAAAGCATTGTGGTCTGAAAATATGCAGGGAATTATCCCAATCCTGTGGTACCATTTGAGACCTGATTTGTGATCCAGTATGTGGTCTATTCTGGAGAATGTTCCACATGTACTCCAGAAGAATGTGTATTATGTTGCTGGAGGATGGAATTCTCTGTATATATTTGTGAAGTCCATCTGGTCCAGTGTGTCATTCAAATCCCTGGTTTCCTTGATCTTCTGCTTAGATGATCTGTCCATTGCAGTGGATGAGGTGTTAAAATCCCCTACTATTTTTGTATTATTACCAGTGTGTTTCTTTAAGTTGTTATTAATTGGTTTATATAATTAGCTACCCCCAAGCTGGGAGCATAGATATTTATAATTTTTAGATCTTGTCGGATCGATCCTTTAAGGATGATATAGTGTCCCTCTTTGTCCCTTACTACAGACTTTGGTTTAAAATATAATTTGTCTGCAATAATAAGAGTCTCCTAAGCCCGAGAAACAAATAAAGGTTGCAGAAGGGGAGACAGGTGGAGGGATGGGGTAACTGGTTGACAGACACCAAGGAGGACACTTATCCAAAGAGGATAGGATGAGCACTGGGTGCTAGCTAAATTCAAGGGACCAAATGAAAACATGAGTCCCCTACCCTTCTTCCATCTTCCCTCTACTTAGAAACATCTTTCTAGATATGTCTTTTGAGGCAACGGAAGCAAAAGCAAAAATAAACTACTGGAACTATATAAAGATAAAAATCCTCTGCAGGCAAAGGAAACCATCAACAAAACTAAAAAACAACCTATGGAATGGGAGAAATATTTGCAAAGGACATGTCTGATAAAGGTTTAGTATCCAAAATATATAAAGAACTATACAACTCAACACACACACAAAATAATGTAAATAAAAATGGACAGAGGACCCAAATAGACATTTTTACAAAGAAGACATACAGATGGCACATGAAGAAGATGCTCAACATCACTAATCAGCAGAGAAATGTAAATCAAACCACAATGAGGTATCACCTCACACTTGATAGAATGGCTAAAATTGAAAACACAAGAAACAAGTGTTGGTGAGGATGTGAAGAAAAAGGAACCCTCACAGACTGTTGCTAGGGATGCAAACTGGTGCAACCACTATGGAAAATAATATGGAGAGTCCTCAAAAACTTAAATGAAAATACTACATAATTCAATAATTACATGACTATTTACCCAAAGAATACAAAAACACTAATTCAAAGGGATATATGCACCTCTATTTATAGGAGCATTATTCATAATAGCCAAATTATGGAAGCAACCCTAAGTATTCTCTAATAGATGAATGGATAACGATGCAGTACACACACACACACACACACACACTGGAATATTACTCAGCCATAAAAAAGAATGATGAGCATTGGGTGTTATGCACAACTGATGAATTATTGAACACTACATCTGAAACTGATGATGTATTATATGTTGCCTAAATGAATTTAAATTTAAAAATGAAATCTTGCCATTTGCAATAACAAGAATAAACTAGAGAGTATAATGCTAAGCGAATAAGCCAGAGAAAGACAAATACTGTAATTCACTCATATGTGGAATTTAAGGAAAAAAACGAAAAAGAGAGAGAGAGAGACAAACCAAAAAACAGACTCTTAACTATAGAGAACAAGCTGATGGTTACCATGGAGAGGCTGGGGGATCGGTGAAATAGGTGGAGGGGCTTAAGAGTATACTTACACAATGAGCACTGGATGATGTATAAAATTGTTGAATTGCTATATTGTACACCTGAAACTAATATAACACTATATATTAATTATACTGTAATTAAATTTTTTAAAAAAAGAAATCTCTTCATTTCTGAGTCTGCTTCCTTACCTGTAAATTAGAAGAGTGATTTAGATAACTACTAAGGCATCGGTCTGTCCGAAAATTCATACTGCTACCCCTCCCACTTCTTTTCCTCTTGATGCTTCTTATCTCAGTAAATTTTGGTACTACTATCCACTAAAATTAAACTTGTCACCTTTGACCCTTCTCTCTCCTAACTTTCCTCTTTTTAAACCATTCAAGAGCCAATTGTCCCCACCTCTATAACATCTCTGGGATAAATCTATTTTATTTCTACCACTGCATTTGGCTATGTGAATGAGCTCTCCTTATTTGGGGAAGTGATTTTATAAGCCAGGAAGGTTGAGAATTACATTTTTGGAGATATAACTAATTTAAGTCTGTGACTTTATGCTGCATTTATTTAATATCAATTTTAAGCATATTAGAGTATGTAAGAAAATTCAATATGCAAAAAACTATAATTTTATATATTTTATTAACTAGATTTTCTTAAATAGTCAAGAAGACTTGTTAAGGTTGTGATTTTGCCTTGCCAAGTATTTTTTTTTTTTTGCCAAGCATTTTAAATACCTGGGAAAAATTAAATATATTACTTTATGATGTTTATTATAAAATTTTTAAAGGATTGAATTCAACCAAGTTTGTAAATAAGGTAAGTTTTGTTTGCTGGACTGGAATCAAGCATTACTTAAAGTGATTATTAATATTTATATAAATATTAGAATAAGATTTATAGGCAAACTTGATAAAAATATAAATTTGAAAACAACATTAATTTTAAATAGAAGCAACTACTAATAGTCCTTTCTGGGCTCAAAATTCCCCTCCAAACATTAGCTTTGCTGACTATGGTAAAAAAAGATTTCCTTTGTATCATGGTACTGCGAACATGATATAGGGATTTAGTCTGGAACACTTTAACCTGTGTCTTGTTTCTCAATTAAATACTTGAATGCAAAGTCAAACGAAGTTCAAGAGCATACAGCAATTTAAATACTTTGATTTTAGTGTAACTTTTTGTGATTTGTTAGAGAAAAGGCACATGGTATCTTTTAGGGTCCTACTGAAATACTGCATCCCAAATGTTTTTCAAAAACAGAGAAAATGTCTTAGCAACTTGATTTTCTCCAAACTATGGCCCAGTCTTTTTTCCCTGCTATGTTGCCATTTAAAACAAATTTTTTTTATTGGAGTTCAATTTGTATGACCCAGTCTTGACTAGAAATTTGTCATTTCTTCTACATAACTAGACCAGCATCTCAGCTCCTTCTTTCTCTGGCTTGGATTTGTTATCAGTTGGATGATAATTCTTTTAAAAATAGCTCTTATGGGTTGATAAAATCTGAAAATACAAAACTATATTACCGTGTAAGAAAGAAGTTTCCCCAAGTCTCTGACATCATAAAGAGGTTTCTCTGTACTCACTTTGCTAATATCTCCATCCACACCATCAAAGTTTACTTTCCTTCCAGCTAATGTACTTTATTATTTTAAACTCAAATAAGCAGTAAGAACTGAATGAAGGGCTTTTCTACTTTACAGATAATCTTTTCCTTTGCCTGAAGACATTTTGGAAAGAATCCAGCTTGCTTCATTCTGACTCAAAGCTGTGCACAACCTTATGGAGAAGGGAAAGTTTGTGGGGAGATTTCTAGAGCCAAGTATTCACAGTGTCCTCTATATGCTGAACTGAATGTGAATAAACCAAGCATGAGTCTACATATACAGAAATCCATATGGTGGATCATTGCTACTTCCATCTCCCCACCCCCACAACCTCCCTAATAGCTGATTGTATGTATCTGCAATGCTTTTCCACTAGAGGAGGTAGAAAATGAAGACTCATAGATTATCTTCCCATGGCTTTTCAACAGGAGCACTGTTAGCATTTTCACTCCTGCACATTAGTAGAAACTTCTCATCTCTAGCCCCAAGTCACAAATACCACTAATCACTGGAAATTTGTAGGATCATATTTTTCACCAACATCCCACCTGTAAGGCACCCCTCCCTACTCCCCCAAGGACTACTAGACCTCAGTAGAACAGAGAAGACTTCCACTATTGTTTTCAGCCCCTTGAACTCTGTGTGTGTGTGTGGGGGGGGTGTCCAGCTTTTTGCCATGTCTCTGCTTTAACAGAATGAATGATCTCATAAACAAATGAAACTATGAAGCCAATGTATGTGAATGTCTTCACCAACATTTAAAAAAAAGATTTTATTTATTTATTGTCACAGAGAGAGAGCGTGCACATGTGCACAAGCAGGGTGAGTGGCACAGAGAAAAGAACAGGGACTTTGACACGGAGCTCCATCCCAGGTCACCCTGGGATCATGACCTGAACTGATGGCAGATGCTTAACTGGCTGAGCCACTCAGGTGTTCCTTCAGACATTTTCTATCCCATCTTTCTGCCATTAGGCCCAGAAGCCCAGGAGTGATGAGAAGCAGGAGTTATGTTGTGATATCAGTTTGAGCAGAAGAGGAGATAGTAGAACATTTGAGTTGGAAGGTATCTTAATAATCACCTAATCAAACACCCTCACTTTAGAGATGAAGAAAATGGGGTTGTAAATCATTACCTGTAAAATATACTCCAATGTGAGTTATTGCTATGATGATTAGTGATTTTTATATTTGCTACTACCATATCTGTCTTAAAATTGCTTAACCTCATAAGAGGCCATTTTAGTTCAAGTGTTCACCAGAAACAGCCTGATCCAAACATTTGGGTGAAAGATTCTAGCAGTGACCCAGGCAGTGTGGTGATGACTGGGGAAGTGAATCTATGTGGAGGCTGCACTGGACCAATGTGTCTACTTTCAGATCCCAACTCCCAGATGTTGGGCCTGCAGCTGGCAGTCTCTGGAAATTGATTTTATTCACAGTCATGTTCCCTTCCTAGGAGCAGCCTGTATCCAGGAACTGGTTGATGCAAGGAAGTCTATGTGTGCCACCCCCACTTCTCTAATTCCCAGCAAATCTGAATGGTCATCCCAACTTCAGAGCTTCCTGTTGGGTCATGGACTCCTTTGCTAACAACTGCCTCCTGTTCAAATTTTCCCTCTGCTCATTCTGCTCACTTCTCTTTCCCTGCAGGTGTTAATCTCCAAACAGTACCAAATAAATATTCTGCTTGATAATCTCTTTATCAGTATACTTGACCAGGGATCCTCACCTGCAAAGGGTAGGTACCAGAAGTTGTTAGAAGCAGAGGCTAAAAGGGAATTCTAGAGCTGAACCATGTGCCAGCCAGCTGACAACAAAGACCACGTTACTGGTCACACAGGGAGTCTACTAGCCCCTACATAAGGTAGCAGTGAAACTGAATACTTCTACTGGTCATGAACAAAAATAGATGGCAAATTGATTAAAGCAAATGTACTAGGAGATGTAATGCATCAGGTGTTTAAGAAATATGGGGGATTAGTAGTTCTAAGACAAATGGAATCAGATGGCTATTGCTGAAAGCATTAGATGATTTGGGAAAAGTAACTGAAGGACTAAACAATTGCCAGAAATAAAGACTAGATAAGAAAGCCAGAAAGCCTCTTTGGAGCACATTAAGAGATTTTCTTCCCCTGCTGGCAAAGATAAGGAAATCTGAGGACCCAGTCTATGACTTAACCATAATAGTAGAACTCAAAGAAAGTTCAACTCTCAGTCTGGCAATATGGGACCAGCAATAATGGGACCCTAAAACTGAGTTAGGAACTTTGAGGTTGATGCATGTGAAACATTAAATCTTCAGAATCCACTGGGGTCTTGAACCTGCAGAAATGGACAGTACTGTTGGAATCAGTACATTCTCCCCAGCCTTGATTTTTTAAAGATTTATTTATTTATTTATTTATTCATGAGAGACACAGACTGAGAGAGAGAGACAGAGACATAGGCAGAGAGAGAAGCAGGCTCCATGCAGGGAGCTTGATGAGGGACTCGATCCTGGATCCCAGGATAACAACCTGAGCTGAAGGCAGCTGCCCAACCACTGATCCACCCAGGTGTCCCTCCCACCAGCCTTGAAAGATAATGTGAGCCTCTTTCAGTTTCTGCCCTAACACTTTTCCTTCCACCAGACCAGTCAGTAGAGTAGATCACACACAAACATGAGGCCTACTAAGGGAGAAAAGGGACTATACCTCAGAGACCTGCAGAACCTAGTTAACATGTGCCAGTTAAGATCTGAGAAAGCACATGTGAAAGTAAATTCTAAGAGTGCCAAGTCAGGGGGCTGATAGGACATAAAATGGGATAAGGCAGAGTTATCCATATTCCCAATATGGGAATGCTTTCTGGGGTAAAGGGTTTAATCTCAAGGCAGACACACTCCTGGGTAGTTCTTAGTCTGAGCTGTCACTTTCTCAAGCTCCTAAATGAAATAGAACTTTTAAATTTGCAGTGGCAGACAGTGCAAGAAGGGATCAAATATTTCAGAAAAGTAGGCATGCTAGAGTGGAAGCACTATGATATAGGAAACCCCAGCATACAATTATGTCTGGTGAGAGGGATGGAAGTTTAATAAAACAGTAAGTAATGCTACTGAGAAGGCTTCTAGCATCCCTGAGATACTCTACTCTGTAGCAGAAGCCATGATAGAACTGGGCTCCCTGATTTAAAAAAAGTAATAGGGATGACAGCTTCTGGAAATAATAGAAGTGAAGTGGCAGCACTTAACCATCAGAAACAAGGAGTATACAGTTATAATATGCAACAAGGACTACTAGTATTGTATCATTGGGACTAAATTATAGGAGCTAACCAGATGGTTAGTTGAATATGTCACTCATATGGGCAAGATAGATGGGCTGCCAATAAGGGTATCGTTAAATCTATATTACAAAAAGTAGAAATTTATATACACAGACAGGAAGCTAAGATCAGATGTCACAATAAAGAGTTAAGGTCTCTTGCCTGGTTTTTGGACCTGAGCCCATTTTTGGTCCCATAAATTGTTGACTGAAGATGTCTAGTTCCCCAGGGAAAAGACTCAGCAAAATCATAAGTTGTGCATATGGAAATGATTCTCCCAAGATGACTCCAAACAGACCATTTACTAAGAAAACTATATGTGGGAAGAACAATACCCACATATTTGGGGAACTCTTAGACACCAGGAGTAAGCAGGCATGTGAAACACCATTATAGCCCAGATCCAGTTCACAGTGAGTTCACTGAGTTTATAGACCTACCAAGTAGTTATTTCCCCAATCACTAAATGTGTAATTGAAACAGACATACTTGGATATTGGCAAAATCCCCACATTTGTTCCCTGGCCTGTTGTACAGGAGCTATTACAGCATGAAAGATCAAGTGGAAACTCCCTTCACCACCCCCACCTGAATCCAGCAACACAGTAAATCAAAAAGTACAGCATAATGGGGGAAAATGGTAAAGATTAGTACCACTCTTAAAGACCTCAAGGATGCAGGAGTGATAGTCCTATCACATCTCCATTTCATTCACCAGTCTGGCCTATACAAAAAAGCCAGTTGGATCCTGAAAATATCCTTCTTCAAACATACTCAAATATTTACACTAATTGTACACTGGGCCAGGTGTGGTATACTGACAGCAGATTAACAAGTCCTCAACCATATGGTATACAGTCATTAATCTGATGAATAGTTTCTTTTCCATTCCCATCAGAAAGGAGATTCAGAAACAGTTTTCATTCTTGGAACAGACTACAATATACTATAAATACTATATTTATAGTTTAGCCTCAGGACTAAGTTTACTTTCCCATAATCTGTTATAATATAATCTAACATTCCCCTAGAATTTCACTCTGGCCCTCTATATTAATGACAGCATGCTGATCCAACTAGATAAGTAACAAATGGTAAGCATGTGAAAAACTAAGGCACATGTGCTCCAGAGAGGGTAAGACAAAAGAAGAGGTAGGAGTCAATCTTAACAAAGAAATGTTGAGGGATCCAGTGGTCTTATAATGCTAGTGCCTGATTTGAGTTTTGATTGCCAGGCATCCATTTCAAAGAGGTATCTGCCATAACCATGGTTATCTCCAGTAAACATACTGCCACGTGACTAAATAAAGACCAGGCTACCTCCTCCAACTCAGCTTCTTTTGTTTTAGAAATCCTGGTTGATTCTGATAACTGACTATATGGGGCATTTGTTTTCTCTCTTCCCAGGCTTTAAATTCCTACTCTTAAGCTTAAAATTCACCAGTAAGGAATAAGCCCAAGAAACCCTAGGTCTGCCACCTTCCACTCCAGTAAAAGCAGAACACCAGTCCCCTGCAGCATTCACATATGCTCACTTTATCCTCTCTCTACCTGCAACCTCACACTATAGCCCCAGGTGTGCTGTGTAGTTTCCAGGTCCTATAATAAACCTTTATTTTTTTCAGTCTCCTAAAAGATATTGCTGAAGGGTGACTTGCAATCCTTTTTTTTTTTTTAATTAATTTTTATTGGTGTTCAATTTACCAACATACAGAAAAACACCCAGTGCTCATCCCGTCAAGTGTCCACCTCGGTGCCCGTCACCCATTCCCCTCCAACACCCGCCCTCCTCCCCCCTTCCACCACCCCTAGTTCGTTTCCCCAAGTTAGGAGTCTTTATGTTTGACTTGCAATCCTAATAAGAACTACCAGGGACCAACTTACACAGATAACTTTCAAAACATCCTGAACACCTATGAATTTGGCCTGAGATTTAAAGAGAGAACACACGGAATGCTACAGAGAGAAGGTTCTTGCAAGAATAATCTAGGGTGAAATTAACTTAGGTCATGGTTGATATTCTTGACTCAGCCCACTCATATAGCCACTCTGCACTGAGCAAAATGACTAGAAGGAAGAATTCACTGCCAAAAAAAAAAAAAAAAAAAAAAGAATCAGAAACAGTACTCTGTGCCAGCGAGTTACAGAGTATGGATTACATTTTGATGTCAGAAAGCCAATTCAGAAGCACAATTATAAAGCTGCTGGTGGCTCTGGAAAAAAGCATAAAGGAGTCTAGAGACTTTGTTACTGCTGATTTTAGATCTAATCAGGCCGAAATTAGAAATCAATTAAATGAGATGCAATCCAAACTAGAGGTCCTAACAATGAGGGTTAATGAGGTGGAAGAAAGAGTGAGTGAATAGAGACAAGCTGATGGCAAGGAAGGAAGCTGAGGAAAAAAGAGAAAAACAATTAAGAGACCATGAGGAAAAGTTAAGGAAAATAAATTATAGCCTCAGAAGGAAAAATCTATGTTTAATTGGGGTTTCAGGGAGCGCCAAGAGGGCCAGAGGGCCAAAAAGTATATTTGAACAAATCATAGCTGAGAACTTCCCTAATTTGGGGAGGGAAACAGGCATTCAGATCCAGGAGAGAGAGGTTCCCCCTGAAATCAATAAAAACCTTTCAACACCTCGACATTTAATAGTGAAACTTGCAAATCCCAAAGATAAAGAGAAAATCCTTAGAGCAGCAAGAGACAAGAGATTCTTAACTTATATGGGGAAAAATATCAGATTAAAGCAGACCTCTAGACAGAGACCTGGCAGGCCAGAAAGGGCTGGCAAGATATATTCAGGTACTAAATGAGAAGAACATGCAGCCAAGAATACTCTATCCAGCAAGGCTCTCATTCAGAATAGAAGGAGGGAAAAAGAGCTTCCAAGATAGGCAGAAACTGAAAGAATATGTGACCACTAAACAAGCTCTGCAAGAAGTATTAAGGGAGACCCTGTAAAAGAAAGAGGAAGCCCAAAGAAATAATCCACAAAAACAGGGACTGAATAGGTATTATGATAACACTAAATTCCTATCTTTCAATAGTAACTCTGAACATGAATGAGCTAAATGATCCCATCAAAAGATGCAAGGTTTCAGACTGGATAAAAAAGCAAGACCCCTCTATTTGCTGTATACAGAGACCCATTTTAGACTTAAGGATACCTACACCCTGAAAATGAAAGGTTGGAGAACCATTTACCATTCAAATCATCCTCCAAAGAAAGCTGGGCTACCAATCCTCATATCAGATAAATTAAAGTGTATTCCAAAGACTGTAGTAAGTGAGGAAGAGGGACACTATATCATACTTAAAGGGTCTATCCAACAAGAAGATCTAACAATCATGAGTATTTATGCCCCGAATGTGGGAGCTGCCAAGTATATCAATCAATTAATAACCAAAGTAAAGAGATACTTAGATAATAATATAATAATAGTAGGAGACTTCAACATGGCACTTACTGCAAATAACAGATCCTCTAAGCACAACATCACCAAAGAAACAAGGGCCTTAAATGATACACTGGATCAGATGGGTTTCACAGATACATACAGAACTTTCCATCCCAACACAACTGAATACACATTCTTCTCAAGTGCCCATGGAACTTTGTCCAAAATAGACCACATACTGGGTCACAAATGAGATCTTAACCAATACCAAAAGATTGGGATTGTCCCCTGCATATTTTCATACCACAATGCCTTGAAACTAGAACACAATCACAAGAAGAAATTTGGAAGAAACTCAACACATGGAGGTTAAAGACCATCCTACTAAAAGATCAATGGGTCAGCCAGGAAATTAGAGTAGAACTAAAAAGTTTCATGGAAACTAATGAGAATGAAGATACAACCGTTCAAAATTTTTGAGATACAGCAAAAGCAGTCCTAAGATGGAAATACATCATGATACAAGCCTCCCTCAAAAAATTGGAAAAAAGTCGAATACACAAGATAACCCCACACCTAAAGTAACTGGAGAAAGAACAGCAAATAAAGCCTACACAAAGCAGAAGAGGAGAGTTAATAAAGTTTCGAGCAGAACTCAATGAAATAGAGGCCAGAAAACTGTAGAACAGATCAACAAAACCAGGAGCTGGTTCCTTGAAAGAATTGATAAGACAGATAAACCATTAGCCAGGCTTATTAAAAAGAAAAAAGACTCAAATTAAAATCATGAATGAAAGAGGAGAGATGACAACCAATACCAAGGAAATACAAACGATTTTGAAAACATATTATGAGCAGCTCTACGCCAATAAATTAGACAATCTAGAAAAAATGGATGCATTTCTGGAAAACCACAAATTACCAAAACTGGAACAGGAAGAAATAGAAAACCTGAACAGGCCAATAACCAGTGAAAATTGAAGCAGTCACCAAAAACCTCCCAAGACACAAAAGTCCAGGGTCAGATGGCCTCCCAGGGGAATTCTATCAAACTTTTAAAGAAGAAGTAATACCTATTCTACTAAAGCTGTTCCAAAAGATAGAAAGGGGGAGAATACTTCCAAACTCGTTTTATGAGGCCAGCTTCACCTTGATTCCAAACCAAAGACCCCACCAAAAGGAGAATTATAGACCAATATCCCTGATGAACACAGATGCAAGAATTCTCACCAAGATACTAGCCAATAGGATTCAACAGTACATTAAGAAGATTATTCATGGGCAGTCCGAGTGGCTCAGCAGTTTAGCGCCGCCTTCAGCCCAGGCCCTGATCCTGGAGACCTGGGATCAAGTCCCATGTTGGGCTCCCTGCATAGAGCCTGCTTCTCTCTCTGCCTCTTGCACTCTCTCTCTCTTCGTGTGTCTCTCATGAATAAATAAATAAAATCTTAAAAAAAAAAAAAAGCTTATTCACCATGATTAAGTAGGATTTATCCCCAGGATACAAGGTTAGTTCAACACTCATAAAACAATCAACGTGATAGATCATATCAACAAGAGATAAAACAAGAACCATATGATCCTCTCAATAGATGCAGAGATAGCATTTGACAAAATACAGCACCCATTCCTGATCAAAACTCTTCAGAGTGTAGGGATAGAGGGAACATTCCTCAATATCTTAAAAGCCATTTATGAAAACCCACAGCAAATATCATTCTTTTTTTAATAATAAATTTATTTTTTATTGGTGTTCAATTTGCCAACATACAGAATAACACCCAGTGCTCATCCTGTCAAGTGCCCCCATCAGTGCCCATCACCCAGTCACCCCCAACCCCCGCCCTCCTCCCCTTCCACCACCTCTAGTTTGTTTCCCAGAGTTAGGAGTCTTCATCTCAATCGGGAAACACTGAGAGCCTTTCTCCTAAGATCAGAAACACAACAGGAATATCCACTCTCACCACTGCTATTCACCATAGTACTAGAAGTCCTGGCCTCAGCAATCAAACAATAAAAAGATATAAAAGGCATTTAAATTAGCAAAGAAGAAGTCAAACTCTCCCTCTTCACAGATGACATGATACTGTACATAGAAAACCCAAAAGACTCCACCCCAAGATTGCTAGAACTCATACAGCAATTTGGCAGTGTGGCAGGATACGAAAATCAATGCCCAGAAATCAGTGGCATTTCTATACACTAACAATGAGACTGAAGAAAGAGAAATTAAGGAGTCAATCCCATTTACAACTGCACCCAAAACATAAGATACCTAGGATAAAACCTAACCAAGGAGGTAAAGGATCTGTACTCTAAAACCTACAGAACACTTCTGAAAGAAATTGAGGAAGACACAAGGAGATGGAAACATATTCCATGCTCATGGATTGGAAGAATTAATATTGTGAAAATGTCAATGCTACCCAGGGCAATCTACACATTCAATGCAATTCCTATCAAAATACCATGGACTTTCTTCAGAGAGTTGGAACAAATCATCTTAAGATTTGTGTGTAACCAGAAAAGACCCAGAATAGCCAGGGGAATATTGAAAAAGAAAACCAGAGCCAGGGACATCACAATGCCGGATTTCAAGTTGTACTACAAAATTGTGATCATCAAGACAGTGTGGTACTGGCACAAAAGCAGACACGTAGATCAATGGAACAGAATAAAGAACCTAGAAATGAGCCCAAAACTCTATGCCAACTGATATTCGACAAAGCAGGAAAGACTATCCACTGGAAAAAGAACAGTCTCTTGAATAAATGGTGTTGGGAAAATTGGATAGCCACATGCAGGAGAATTAAACTGGACCATTCTCTTACACCATACACAAAGATAAGCTCAATATGGATGAAAGATCTAAATGTGAGACAAGAATCCATCCAAATCCTAGAGGAGAGCACAGGCAACAACCTTTTGAACTTGGCCACAGCAATTTCTTGCAAGACACATCTATGAAGGCAAGGGAAACAAAAGTAAAAATGAACTATTGGGACTTGATCAGGATTAAAGCTTCTGCACAGCGAAAGAAACAGTCAACAAAACTAAAATACAACCTACAGAATAGGAGAAGATATTTGCAAATGACACATCAGATAAAGGGCTAGTATCCAAAATCTATGAAGAACTTATTAAACTCAACAGCAAGGAAAAAAGCAATCCAATCATGAAATGGGCAGAAGATATGAACAGAAATTTCTCCAAAGGAGACCTATACATGGCCAAGAAGCACAAAATGCTCCTCCTCACTTGCCATCAGGGAAATACAGATCGAAACCACAATGAGATACCACCTCACACCAGTGAGAATGGTGAAAATTAACAAGACAAGAAACAACAAATGTTGGAGAGGATGTGGAGAAAGGGGAACCCTCTTGCACTGTTGGTGGGACTGTGAACTGGTGCAGCCACTCTGGAAAGCTGTGTCGAGGTTCCTCAAGAAGTTAAAAGTAGAGCTACCCTATGACCCAGCAGTTGCGCTACTGGGAATTTACCCCAAAGATACTGATGCAGTGAAACACCAGGACACCTGCACCTCAATGTTCACAGCAGCAATGTCCACAATAGCCAAACTGTGGAAGGAGCCTCAGTGTCCATTGACAGATGGATAAAGAAGCTGTGGTCTATGTATACAAGGGAATATTACTCAACCATGAGAAAGAATAAATACCTACCATATGCTTCAATGTGGGATGGAGCTGGAGGGTATTATGCTGAGTGAAGTAAGTCAATTGGAGAAAGACAATCATCATATGCTCCATTCATATGAGGAATATAAGAAATAGTGAAAGGGACTATAAGGGAAAGGAGGGAAACTGAGTGGGGATAAATTAGAGAGACTCCTAACTCTGGGAAACTAACAAGGAGTAGTGGAAGGGGAGGTAAGTGCGGGGGGATGGGGTGACTGGGTGATGGGCACTGAGGGGGGGGGAGCACTTGAGGGGATGAGCACTGGGTATTATACTATATATTGGAAAATTAACTCCAATTAAAAATATACATATATTAAAATAAAAAGAAGCACAAGGTCTGGAAGAACCACAACTTTGGTTATCAGTAGGCTGAGACTGGCACACAAGGTAATGAGGGTGGGGCCCTCTTGATGGGATGAATGTCCTTACAAAAAGAGGAAAGAGACACAAGATCTCTCTCCCTCGACATGCATGCATTAAAGAAAGATCTTGTGTCAAGAAAACAGACATCTTTGAACCAGGCAGAGGGCCTTCACTGTATACCAAATCTGCTAGCACCTTAATCTTGAACTTCCTAGCCTCCAGAACTGTGAGAAATAAATGTTTGTTGTTTAAGCCACCCCATCTAAAGTATTTTGTTATAGCAGCCTGAACTATGACATGTATTCTTGATAACAGGTTTAACCGTGGGCCAGAGGCTTGGAAGGAGAAAAGTAGAAGAAAGGAAACAAAAAGGTTTAGGTTCAAAGTATGAAGATCTGTGGGAGTGGTCACACAGTGAAGACCTCTGCACTGCATGTTAACATCCATTAAAGCATATCCACTAAAGAAGAGGCACTAAACAACCAAGAACATAGAATGATTTAGTCAGATGACATCATCCATCTTCGTTACTGGCCACTTGAGTGCTGACATAGTGAGTATATGAAGAAACTAGCATAATCTCCATGGGATCAATGGCATGGTCTCCCATTCAACAATGCTGATCTAGATATTGCTGCTACCAAATGACCATCCCAATATCACCAAAAACAAATCCTGAACTCCCGATTTAACACCATCCCTTCAGAAGCCACATGGTGCCAAAATAATTGCATTTGACCCTTTCTATCCAAGAAGGGATGGAAATTCATTTTGACTGGAGTCAATATGTATTTTTTTAAGATTTTATTTATTTATTCACAAGAGACACACAGAGAGAGGCAGAGACACAGGCAGAGAGAGAAGCAGGCTCCATGCAGGGAGCCCAATGTGGGACTCAATCCCGGGACTCCAGGATCATGCCCTGGGCCAAAGGCAGGCTCCAAACCGCTGAGCCACCCCGGGATCCCCGTTAATATGTATTTTTGATGAGGCTTCTCCTTTCCTGCCCTTGGGGCCTTAGTCAGCCCCATTAACAAGGACTTACAGTATTTGATCCACATAACACTGCATCAGAACAAGGAAACTCCTTTAAAGAAAAAGATATGGTGTCGAATGCAGGATCTATAGATTTGCTGGTACAATTCTATATCATGCCACCTAGATGCTCCTAGTCTAATACAGTGATAGAAGCCCTTTGAGGGCACAACTGATGTGCTGCTTGGAGATAACAGACTGAGAATGAGGCACAGTCAAGAGCTCAATACAGTCTAAGTTAATGATCACTATATGGTGTTGTGTCTACAAGATGAAGAATATATAGTTCTAGAAACTAACAGGTAGGAATAGTAGGGTACTATTTACCATTATTCTCAGTGACCCTCTTTGGGATTTTTAGCTTTATATCCTCGCATCTCTTTGCCTTATACGTTTAGGTATACTAGTTCCCCAAAAGAAAAATGTTTCTGCTTGGGCATAAAGCAGAAATGGCATTAGATTTAAGCTACAGCAACCTCTGGCAACTTTGGACTATTTATTTCAAAGGACAAACAATCAAAAAGAGTCACTGTCTTAAGGAGGTAAGGGTGAAGGGAGTCAGAGAGGTTAGGCTTCATTTACACATGCAAAAAGGCATATTAGGAATATGTTTGACACCCCAGCAATTCACTTAGGCATCTCTTGGTCTTACTTGCCCAATTCTGCCTATAAATGAACAACTTCAATAGTTACTGCTTGAGAAGGGAATGGCAACCAGGTTAAGAGCCCTCAAAAATGAGATAAACCACAATGGAGAATAAAGGAAGAAGACAATGGATATCATTCACAGCCTTGATGTTAGCACTCTAGAGGTTGTCATTCATCCTTCCAAATTTCTTCTTATAAGTTTGCCACAGGAAAAGAGGTCCATCAGAATCCTAGAAACACTGCTCTATGACTTATATGAAGTGAATCTGAGTGGAGCAAGGGGTGGATCAAGCCATTAGCCTACAAAGGGACTTCATCCCCAGGGTAAGTGAGTGAATGCTGTGATGAACTGCTTAGATCCCCCTCCACGGCTGAAGGAACTGCTAGGAGTGCTGCTAAGCCCTGCAACCTCCCACCAGCCTCTCCCTTAACCCTCTCCAGATATTGCCTTCAGTGTCAGATCTATCTCATAAAATCATCCCTCTTTCCCAGGGACAGGTTAAGTTTGATAATAACTTGTCAATTCAGGGATATTATGGCCTGGCCCCTCATCCCAGTTCAGATAACTGTGATGAGCCATCCCAACTTCAGATCTCCCTGTGGGGTCAGTTGATGATTTTTGAACATTGCTGTTCAACTTCTCCCTTGGTCCAATCTTCCTTACTTCCCTTCTCTTCTTAGTAATTAATCAAATAGAGCATCTCAGGGAGCCATTTGCCTAGAAGGGACCTGCCCCCAGTGTAGAGGTTATAAGAGAAACATTGGGATCACTAGCAACAGAGGTCATGTGGAGTCACATAGGTCATTTCTATTGATGGGAAAAGGCTAAATTATGTTTGCAAATGATAACAGAAATAACCCCACAAAATGCACAAGATACATAGTACTATTATCTTCATTTTCTAAGTGATGGAATGGTGATGTAGAGAGTTTCAGTAATATAGTTAAGGTCCTCGAGCTGTTGAGTGGCAGAACTGATACCTGAGGCCCAGTTTTTCTGTCATATTAGTCATGGTGCCTGGCATGGAAAGGCAAGGTGGCCCCCAAACCCACAACATTCTGCAACATCAAAGATGAGCAAGACAATTCCTTTCCTGAAGAGCTTTGTCTCTCCTTCAACTCAGAAACCAGTGCAATGCTTGTAGGTTTTTAAAATATGGTCAGGACGGACCTTTCCCCCACAGCAACCCTATTGCACCTACCCCTGCTCTTCCAAGGCTGTCTCAGACACTCCATGCCAAAAATAGATGATAACAAAGAATCATTAGATGTTTACCCTTCTCCTAGCCTAAAACTATGTTGCTTTATTCCAACAGTCTTCCTGAGTTCATTTCTGTTATCAGGCTCCAATACGAATAATATTTAAATTTAGCTTCAAACTACACTATGTTTAAATGGAAACAAGTGACAGTCACAGTGGTGATTGACTGGAATCACTTGGATCACTTGGAGTCTGCTTATTAATAGTGTCTTTAAAATGCCTTTTGAACCAAGGCCACTCTACTCTACTTGATCTTTTTATGACAGTTTAGTATTTAAGAGTATGCTCCATTTTTCCAGAGCTGTTTTTTTTTGTATATTTTTTATTAGAGTTCAATTTGCCAACATAGAGTATAACACCCAGTGCTCATCCCATCAAGTGCCCCCCTCAGTGCCTGTCACCCAGTCACTCCATCCCTCCTCCCACCTCCCCTTCCACTACCCCTTGTCCATTTCCCAGAGTTAGGAGTCTCTCATGTTCTGTCACCCTCTCTGATATTTCCCACTCATTTTCTCTCCTTTCCCTATAATCCTTTTCACTATCAGAGCTGTTTTTTTAAATAATTTTTTAAAATGCATTATATCCTGAGTGGGAGAGTAAAGAAAAAACAGTACTTAATCCCACTAATTCCTCTTCTTCTGAGTATTATCCATCTTTCCAATCATTCCCCATTCATTTTACTCAGTCCTTGAAATGCAATGTTGGAAAGAATAAAATAACTTACTCAAGACTACTGGGGGAGAGTTTCAGGATCTGTTTTCAGGATTTTCATTCATTTTCAAATCCTTGCAGTTGTTGATTATTACCCCAAATCCCTGAATATGTCATCATCAGATTTTTTAGAGAAATTGTAGAATGACCTTATGCTTTATAGATTGAGAAAAAGTCTCAGCTGAAGGAAATCTTGAGAAAGTCACACACATACAAAAAGAAACAGAAAGAGTCCATTCCTAGAAGGCTGCTGAGAAAGCAGAGGACAAGGCAAGTAGAGATTATTTATGTTGAGAAATATAGGGGGGTGGGAATTGGGCTTTGTAATCTGCTAATCACTATTTCAAATTAATTTTCAGTCGGCAGTGGCCCAAAGCTATCTTAATTTATTTGCTGCTGGCAACCAATAATAATGATAATAATAATAGCTAATATTTACTGAATTAACATCCATTAAAGTACTTTGCATTAATACTCAGTATTAATACATTGTAATATTAATATGTTTGTATTAGTACTCAGTAAAGTACTTTCTATTAAGTATATACTACTGAATATTAAGTACAGTTAAGTGTCTATCATATATTAAGTACTTTGTAAGTATTATCTCAATTAACCCTCATTCCTGCCCAGTGAAATGGATTCTTTTATTATACCCATATTACAGCAGATGAGATAAGTGAGGCTTATAAGGGTTCATATCAATCAGAGTTCTGGCAGGAAAAAGCAAATGACTTCCTTCAAGCATTTAAATAAAGTGTTTAATGAAGAATCCCTTTGGCCTCCTTTATATAACTTGAATGGAACTAAAAGGAACAACAAAGGGAACAAGCAAAAGCTGGAGTTGTGGAGAGGTGCACTGCCAAAATCATGGCCCTGCAACCAAGGCATGGGGCCCAACTCCCTGCCCTCAGATCTCCTGCCAATTTCTCCCACTGGCTAACCCAATCAGACACCAGAGGAAAGGTAGCCCAGTTGCTGTATTTGGTGGAGGTAAGCAGGGCAAAGAAAGATGGAGAATAGATCTGGAATGGAAAGAAGTGAATGATCTGTTACATGGCTACTTGGTCATCCATCAAGAATGACTTGAAAACTCATATTGGCACTTGACGGGATGAGCACTGGAAGTTATACTATATGTTGGCAAATCAAACTCCAATAAAAAAATAAAATAAAAAAATAACAAAAAAGCTCATACTATGTGGCATATGAAGGCCTAAGGGACCTTAATTATAGTTCCCAACACAGGATCTAGAAATGAAATAGAATATCTTACTTATCCATAGCTTACCTGTCGCAAGTTCAACCTTCAACTTGATGAGCCTGAAGAGAAAGTGGAGACGGAGATGGGTAGAGCTAGCTTACTCTTACAGCTGTCTTAAAATAATGGTAGTAAGTGGGCTGGCCTTATTCAGGGATTATGACCTTAGGGGTTGAAGAAAACTACACAAAGCAAAAGTGATCACCATCCTATTTTCTTCCAAGGCAGTGATACCTCAGTTTCAATAGAGAAGACAAAGTCATTATAGTAGTTTCACTATCATCCTCACTTAAACTTTGATCCCTCTTTACACCCAGAGATCCAAGGGAATATGGTTATGGATCCCTTTTACTTGGAAAGTATATTTTTATGATAATACTAATAATAATATTACCATTCAACTAAGCAAACACTCATATAGCCTTTTTAGCCTATTGACATATTTAAATGAATTAACTCAAGGAACTTTTAAAGCTTTCCTGTGAAGTGGGCAAACAGATGTTGTAAGCTTCATATACAGATGGCCCATAAGTAACAGAGATGGGATAAGATCTATAAAATCACTTTTTTAAAAAAATTGAGTGTAATTAACACACAATGTTACATTAGTTTCAGGTGTACAACTTAGTGATTTGACAAGTTTATACGTTATGCTATGTTCACCACACATATAGCTGCCATCTGTTCCATTACATTGCTATTACAATATTATTGACTATATTACTTATGCTCTGCTTTTTATTCCCTGGACTTATTCATTCTATAACTGGAGGCCTCCTCTTCACCTATTTTGCCCAACCCCATCACCACCATCTCCTTTGGCAACCATCAGTTTGCACTCTGTATTTATATTTCTGATTCTGCTTTTTGTTTATTCATTTTTACATTCCATTTATGAGTGTAATCATATAGTATTTGTCTTTCTCCGTCTGACTTATTTTGCTTAGCATAATACCCTCTAGGTCCATCCATGTTATCTCAAATGGGATGATGTCATCCTTTTTCATGGCAGTGTAATATTTCATATCTGTGTGTGTGTGTGTGTGTGTGTGTGTGTGTACACACATGCATTTTCTTTATCCATTCATCTATTGATGGACACTTAGGTTGCTTCCATGTCTTGTCTATTGTAAGTAATGCTGCAGTAAACATAGGAGTGCATATATCTTTTCAAGTTACTGTTTTTGTTTTCTCCAGGTAATATCCAATAGTGAAATTATTGGATTAGATGGTATTTCTATTTTTTAACTTTTTGTAGAATCTCCATACTGTTTTCCACAGTGGTTGTGCCAATTTGCAATACTGCAAGAGGGTTCCTTGTTCTCCACATCCTCACAACATTTGTTTCTTGTTGTTGTTGTTGTTGTTGTTTTAACCATTCTGACAGGAGTGAGGTAATATCTCATTGTGGTTTTGATTTGCATTTCCCTGATAGCAAGTGATGTTCAGCATCTTTTTATATGTCTGTTGACCATCTGCATGTCTTCTTTGGAAAAATGCCTATTCAGGCCCCCTGCCCACGTTTTAATAACATTGTAAAATTACTTTTGTTGAAATAAAGCTTTCTCTCTCTGCCTCTCAAGATTATATTATATATGAAATGTCTTTAAACATATAACCTCTTTATATATGTAATCTTTAGGGACTCAAATAAGTGTGTATATGTGTGTGTTGTGTGTATGTATGTTGTGTGCATTGTGCATATGTATGTTGTGTGTGTGTATAAAAACCTGAGGATTAGACTCTGTCCTCGAAAATGCATAAGATGCAGGTACCTTCTATAACAATCAATGCCAGATTACAACTACACCAGTCAGGTAAAAATTTTTGTACACCAACCCTGGAGGAGGTAGAGAAGACATTATAAGTAGAGGACAAGTTTCAGAAGAAAGATACTACAAAAGCTGCCTATGTCCCTTCCTGACTATACATTTTTCACTTAAGACAAGCCTGAGCTAAGAAGAAACTTTAATTTGGATTATCCAGTCCCGTCTAATGTAAACATTTTAATCTCCAAAAAAATACATTCTTTATTAATCCTTGAGAATAACCACAAAAACTATGGTATTTGCCCAAGATTTTGTCCATGTCCTAAAGAGACAAATGATAACAAAGGAGAAAGTTGCTTTCTTCTCACCCCAAAATGTCCTGACACTGAGGTCAATGGTAACATGAGGAGGGCATGGTCTGATGGCAGGGCCAGATGGACTGGATTGAGGAATGAGAGAGATTGAAGAAATAGAGACAGCAAGAGTAGACACTTGGTCTTTTTAGTTAAGAAATTCCCTTTTAAGAAGTTTGACTGTGAAGGTAATAGAAGAGTTTGGAGGCATGCTAGAGATGATTGTAAGATCAATGGAGAAGTTTCCTTTTTTAAAGAGAGAAAAAATGGAAATGTGTTTAAATACTAGGGGGATTACCTAATGGAGAGTCAAGGGTTGATGACAAAGAAAAGAGACAAAACCTGGAATACAGGTCCAGAAAGGAGTGGGGAGGGGAAGACCTAGGTACATGGGGAGGTATTAGACTTGAATGTGGATGGAGGACAGTTATTCCATTCAACAGAAAGAAAGGAGGAAAGAATAGGTAAAAACAGGATCTGGGAATAGGAAAGTAAGATATTTTTTCTAGAATAGTTGCAATTTTCCTTAAGAAATTGGAAATAATATAATAGAAAATAAAAAACTGATCCATCTTCTCATTGATTTTATCTTGCATATTAATTGCCAATTGATATTCGAGAATCCAATAAATGGGTAAACTTTGACATTCTTTATGTCTTTAGTGGTTGGTAATGTTTTTAGTAACATTGCTGAAAAGGTTTTAAAAATTCCAAATGATCACTTCCAGCTAGCTTTTTGGACCATTTATATTAAATCATCCCACAGCTGCCACAGTGGAGTTTTGGAAGTTCCCTACTCAAATGTAAACAGAACACTCTCTCCAATTCACTTTTCTCTTTCTTTTTCCTTTTTTATTTTAAACCTCAGTCAGCAGGGCTCAAAAGTTCCTTCAGTGTGAAAATTAGAGGAAGCAGTAGCTGTGTAAATCCCTGTGGATGGATATTACTTTGCAGTTATAGTCTCTGATCTTTACTGAGCTCATAATTATTGCCCATAGTCTCTTTGCTTCTTGCAGGAAAATAAATGTTAATATAAAGGGTAAAGAATAATAAATTCCCATGTACCCACCACCATAATCAAGAAATCTGAATATATTTACTTCAGATCTTTTTTCTTTTTACTAAAAGAAATAAAGCATAACTGATAAAATTGAAGTCTCTTTGAGTGTGGAAAAGCCAATAGAGAGAATGAGAGAGAGAGAGAGAGAGAGAGAGAGAGAGAGAGAGATTGAAGATACAACAGAGTGAAGGTATAATCAATTGACCAAGATCCCTAAGATGGCAATTGACAGTTCAAGGCAATTCTGAGAATGCGGTAATATAGCATAGGCAGAGATATTAGGCTCCAACAGTAGGGGACCTCCTTTTGCCTTTCACAGGAGAAAGGGGGCAAAAAGTGGCTGTCAATTCAGAGCTAGTAGCAAGAAGTGGAGAAATTTTTTGTCTTACTGTTTCTATTTTTTCTGTGAGCTGGAAACCCATTCATTTGTTGAGAGTGAAAGGGACATTGGTATGATCAGAAGCTTGGGGAAAATAGAGATTTGAAACAATCCTTGGTGCAAGAGGCAAAATGAGACATGATAATAAGCTCTAGCTTAGCAGGTTGCTTCCTATAGGACTTTATGTTATAGTCAAGTCTCCTGAGTCTCTTCCATCTCAAGTTCTTCTGTAAAATGAAAGAATTCAAATAGATGATTTATAAGGTCTTTTCAAGTTGTGTATCATAAGACCTACCCTCAAATTGCTCCAAACCATTGGAATGGCTTCCGAAGACTTTTAGCAGAATTCTCAGATTAGGAGTGCCCCAAGTCTTTATCCTCGGATGGCAGTTTTCCTGGCATCATCCCCACCTCAAGTGACCCCATCATGAGTTCCCTATCCCCTCCTCATTGCATCCTTTCTCACTTCAAAGGTGGCATAACCAATTTTTCATTGGATAGCTAATATTATTACTTGAAGGACTTAGATATTTTAAATTAACATTCAGTGCACTTATACTCCACAGCCTTGGTGTTTATGCCATTGGTGAAAAGTGGTGTCTCTTCCCTGAGAAGTAGCTATTAAAAACAAGAACAAAATAGTCTTAGATGAGACTTGTCTGGAAAAACATATTTCTAATTTGTATGCTTATTGTTTGAGAAACAAAACAAAATAAGCTACTGTCTGAATCTTAAGATTTGACCATCATATATTTGGTTCATGTTCAGCAGTAATCATTAACATTTCACTCCTGTTTGCCAGTGAGTATTGATCCTAGTTTCCCTATGAAGAACAAAAGAAACCCCAGAAGTCCTCTCTTTGCCATGAAGGAATTTGCATGACAACATACTATTGTTCTGGATTATTGAAACAATGGCCAAATAGCTCTCTAATCAGACCTTTTTCCTTTAAGTTTCAACATAAGCTATATGAACAGCTAGCACTGTTTGTTCAAGATAGGATTTTTTTTTCACTAGAGCCCCTCCTTGTATGAGGGAGAAACATGAAAGTCATCATGAAAGTCAACATACTGCAGCGTGCTCAGGGATGTGTGACTTCAAACAAGGTATTGTTTTTTGTACTGAGCACCCTATTCTGAGAAATGTTTTCTTCCCCTTATTAACCTTTCTCATTAGAAACTGAAGTGTCTAATCTTAAGTGTGGTAAAGAAAAGATGATGGAATCACAGACTTTCAGAGTCAGAACAAATAGCAGAAGTCCTCTAACTAAATTATCCCACTTTCTAGATGAAGAAAGAGTAAAATCCAAGCTGGGTAATAGCTTTGCCAAGGTCATGTCCTAGTAGATGTAAGAGTAAAGATAGGGCCAAAAATAGTTTATGGTGTCTTCCTCATTCAATGTTCTTTCTGTCATCTGATCCTAATGTTGGAATAGAAAACAAAGAGGAAGACACACAGCTCTTAATTAATTAAATTTGAGGATCTAGTCCTTGAAGTGTCTCCATCATTCCCACTTTGCTCACTGGTTGTCTACAGATTACAAAATAGTGAGAGAGAAGTTCCAAGAAAGTTTAATTCAAAAAATAAATATTGGAGACAATACAGAATGAATTACATATTTCAGGCACCACAGTGATTGCACCATTACTTCAAGGCAGAGAAATCACAACATTTTGTTTGCATCTCATTTCTTAGATGAGAACTGAGGGCTAAAAAAGCTTAGCCCACAGAATATTCTTGGCACAGCCAAAAGGAAGACCCCAGCCCTCTGACTACTTGCCAGCTTACCATCTTAAGCAAGTAATCTCTCCATATCTCAGTTACCTAATCCATAAAATGGGTGCAATAATAGCACTGTCCTCATAAGGTTGTTATGAGGACCCAAAGCATAATATATATTTTTATAATGATTATAATAATATAATTATCAATATATTATTATTACTATATGTTATACTATATATAATCACAGTGTGTGGTACACAGTGAAATTGTATAGGTGTTTGTTATTCTACTTCTTGTTAATGTATCCAAAAGGGTCTTTTATTTAAAAATAAATTTTATTTATTTTTATTTATTTATTCATGAGAGATACAGAAAGAGAAGTAGAGACATAGGCAGAGGGAGAAGCAGGCTCCCTCCAGGCAGCTTGATACAGGACTCGATCTCAGGATCCCAGGATCATAACCTGAGCCAAAGGCAGATGCTCAACCACTGAGCCACCCAGGTGTCCTTAAAAGGGTCTTATTCAACAAAACTGGTTTGGGGGAATAGAAGCATGAAAAGCAAGCCTGAATTAGTACTTGTCAGATGCCCTCAAGAAAAATTTTCCCATAGGTACAGAACTGCACAACTGAATAACCTGAGAGTATAAGGAGGTTAAGAGGGGAAAGATTGCAGTGTGGTTGCAGAGAGGTATGAGTGCACAAACTGTGTTCTAAGATTAATCACCTTGGGCGTGAATATTCCCAACAGAATCCACCATCCTTTGCCACAATGCAGACCAAATTTCAATGGAAACATTTGGGGTACAGTTTCCTAAGGGGCAAGCTAATATATAGAATAAAATGTAATGAAGTCTCTTTATGTTCTGAATTCTATGACTTTAAGGGACGTACCTGAGACTACACAGCCAATCCTGGCAGGACCAGGGTTGAAATTCACATTTCCTTACTCTCACTGCACTTTCACTTCTCTATTCTTGCTCCCATTGCACAATTATTTTCTTGTGCTTTTGTGTTCTTACATTTTTTGCTCAATACTCTTTTTAAAGTTCAATTTTGTTAAATTGGATAGTGGCTTTATCCTAATTTTTTATAATAAATTTATTTTTTATTGGTGTTCAATTTGCCAACATACAGAATAACACCCAGTGCTCATCCCATCAAGTGTCCACCTCAGTGCCCGTCACCCATTCACCCCCACCCCCTGCCCTCCTCCCCTTCCATCACCCCTAGTTCGTTTCCCAGAGTTAGGAGTCTTTATGTTCTGTCTCCCTTTCTGATATTTCCCACACATTTCTTCTCCCTTCCCTTATATTCCCTTTCACTATTATTTATATTCCCCAAATGAATGAGAACATACAATGTTTGTCCTTCTCCGATTGACTTACTTCACTCAGCATAATACCCTCCAGTTCCATCCACGTCGAAGCAAATGGGGGGTATTTGTCGTTTATAATGGCTGAGTAATATTCCTTTGTATACATAGACCACATCTTCTTTATCCATTCATCTTTCAATGGACACCGAGGCTTCTTCCACAGTTTGGCTATTGTGGACATTGCTGCTAGAAACATCGGGGTGCAGGTGTCCCAGGGTTTCTAATTTTTAAAACATCTTATGCATTCAATTTTAGTCATTTATCTTATCAATATTTGAGAGACAACAAGCTATGTGGAAATAATAACTTAAGAGTTAGATGGATCTGATTCAAATTCTAGTTCTATTATTTAAGAGCAAGGTGACTTTGGCCCAGCTACTTACTTTTACTGATTCTCAGTCTTTCCATCTAGAAGATGGAAAGAAAAATATCGACTTCTCTTATTTGGATGAGGATTAAGATAACATCTTTAATGGAGCTGACACTCTACATCTTCTCCCTTGTACTCTCAGTTATAAGTGATAAAACTTTTTTAGCTTACGTATGAAAGGGAATTTTATTTGTGCCATGGAACTCAAGGATGGAAGGCAAGAGGTGAATGGTATAAGCAGAAAAGCAGAGGCACTGTCAGATTGCTCCCATGTGAAGTCAGTTGGAGCCCATGCAGAACTAGAACCAGAGACAGCTGAGGTCAAGAGGAGATAAGAAGTGTGTGATCAAGGTGGCTCCCCAGAAAGAAAGGTGCTGTGGAAACAACATGTGTCTGCTATTCCCCCACTGTGGATAGGCATTGGGAACACTGGGATCTGACTTACGTCACAGGCAGCTTATTGTTAATGTATGTCTTAGGGCAAATGTGCAGGATCAAAATTAATCCTAGCTCCCTAAGGTAACACATATTTCTAATATTCTGCTACATACACTACATTAACATTATCATCCTAGACTTCAACTTGGTGAGCCATACAGGCTGTTTCACAACTCTCATTACAAACTGTTTTACATTTTTCAGTATTTTCTCTGTGTCCTAAGTGATAGGCGTTCCATTTTGGTGATAAAATCTATTGATGTTGCCTTTAAAGTTTCATTGGCCTAGAAAAAAAAGAGTCAGCATTTTCACACCTGGTTCAGTTACCTTCACACATAAACCTTTAAGATAAATCCTCAAAACACATCCAATCATTTGATTATAGCACATGAAATTTAGTTATAAAAATTGCATTGTTTCTGAGCCTTGACTCAAAGTTCAGAGCAGGAGATACATGTTTAATTTTGTCTGTGCCAAAAATTCTAAGTGTAAATTTCTAAAGATTCAATAAACAAGTACACTTGCATAAAGGCCAAACCTCAGGCAACGTATCTGAACCTAGTTACATCCTCTCTCTGCTTCTGACTCACCTTACTGTTCCCTTTAAGTCACTACAATTAGAAAAAATTCTCCTCTTGCTCTGCACTGGGAAGCTCTGTCTACACTTGAGCCTTTTCCAACTCTGTTTCTATCCCAAGTGGCTTATCAAGAAATATCTTCCAAACCAAATAAAGTACTCTCAATGAAATATTCTAATAAAACATGTTCCACTTCACTTCAAAGCACGTTCAAATTAATAGAACAATATAGAGTATAAAGCTGTATCTTCCAGATATGGAATATTATTAACATTCTTATTATCATCACATAAAACTCTAAAATTTTAATTGTGGATCAAGACTATAGGGAGATTCTGGGCTGGGACCTCTAAAAGTCACACTGCTGAGTAAGTGAATTCTACCTTAATGTAATTAAGACTGGCACAGAATTTTCTTTCATTCGTACTTTCCTCAGTACAATGATTTAGCTTCAGAATCTTTTCTTAAGTTTCAGATTATGATATTGTTGGGAAATAGAATATTTATAATACTGCAGGAGTACAATGATGATGATTCATGGCTTTTCTAGGTGTTCCCTGGAACCATGGGGGCCATGACTAAAAATCAGCAATTTGATATAATGGGAATGTGTGGTTTTTAAAAACAGTAAAATGACTGGTTTTGCATAGGCCAGCCTCGGCAGCCTTAGCTATTCCTTCCCTACTTCTTCCACACTTCAGCACCTCTGTTTCTTCCAAGATTCTGAATGCATTATGCTCAAGAGTTTGAAGGCACTTGCCTCCCTTTTCTGCCATCTTTCCCCATTGAAGCATCAGGAGCAAATCAGACTTGCCTATTGGAGGCAGCCAAGGGCAACTTCCATTGGGAATTGAGAAATAGAGCAAATCATATTAATCAAGTTCATATGGCCTTGGAGATCTCAGCCAAGCATTACTAAGCTCCTACTTACTGAACTGTAAGGAGAAACAGAAATGAGTAAAACACAGTCCCTACTCAAGTTGCTCATCATCTCACTGGGAGATAACTATAATGCCAGGCAAAATGCAATGAGAGCTGTGACAGCAGAATTGAAAGAGGAGGGTTTGACTCTTACTGGCTGAACAAGGGAAAATCTTTTGGGTTTTGAAGAGTAAGCAGTGTTTATACTTGTGAATGTATTTTCAGGTAAAGGAAAGAGCTTGTACAAAGGCATGGGAACATATGAAAGTGTATTGCGTAGAGATGGAGCCCAGAGAGTAGAAATGCTGAGAATAGAAGGGCAAGTCTCCTAAGCAACAAGTACATTGTAGGGATGCCTGGCTGGCTCAGTTGGTGCAGCATGCGACTCTTGATCTTGGGCTTATGAGTTCAAGCCTCATGTTAGGTGTAGAGATTACTTAAAAGATAAAATTAAAATAAGATAAAATATTAAATTTAATTAAATTTAAAAGTTCATTGTAGAGCCACAAAATGGGCCTTGTCCCTGTTCATTTTCTTCATGGCACCTATTACAATTACTAAGTACATATTTATTTATTAGCTTATACTTTCTAATTTCTTTATAGGTTTATGGATTCCTAACATAATTTAAGCATGTTCTTGTGGAAATGCAAACTGTGTGCTGTCCCCATAGTAGCCATCGGCCACTCACATTGCTTTTCATTTTTCCATGTTCAGAATTATAGTAGAAGACAAATATTTTAACTGTCATTTATGAAAATATCAGTTGTATATCACTCTCGCCATTTTCCCATTTTAATATTTGGAGCTGTTGTTTGAGAGTACCATCATTCCTGATGAATCCCTTCCCTCTGGCCCCCATTGTGACATCCTACCTGTTTCAGGGCTTTGCAGCCAGGTAACAGAATCTCCTTGCTTGATTTTACAAGTTTTTAGAAGTTTTCGTAAACTTCCCACAGGAGAGAACTTAGTGTTGGCGCTATTCATAGCACTAGACCACCCAGCCAGCCTCTGAACAATCACTTTCTGAGGACACTGATATCCACATCCTAAGGAATCACCTCTCCCAAGTACTTACTGTACATTGTCTATCAGAAGCATGGGGGCAGTAGAATCACTTTTATTTCATTGGCCTTTCATGATTAACCTTTCTAAAATAGCAATGACCATGGCATTCCCAAATTTAAGATCTTTTGGTATCTCCTTTATATCTTTCAAATTTAAAGCCAAAGTGCTTGGCTCAGCATATGGCCCTACAAGCTCAGTCTCCTGACTTTGTCATCTCCTGTAACTCTCCCTCATCAATCTCCATTATAGCCATGATACAGCTTCCTGGAGGAGTTAGAATATTTTATGCAAACCTGTTCCTTCATATTAGAGTTATCCCTGTTTTATTTTCAAAATTATATATATATATATATATATATATTTGGTTTAGAACAGTGAAATAGTTCTACAAGACTTATGTAAGTTTCTTACCCCTGACTCTTACTACCCAGAAACAACCAAAATTTACTTTTTATTATGTCTTCTTTATTTGACTCCATATTTCTAAATAACATTCTTATATTATTCTTAATTTTTTTAGGTTTTGATATTATCAATTATTTATTGACTTCCAACTATATATGTTAAAGGATTTAGCTGTCTAACACACACACACACACACATGATTTCCAGTATCTTGATTCTTCTAGTTATGATGTATGGTTAGCTCAATATTTAGTATTAATATTACAGAAGGTCCATGTAGATACTTTGTTGTTTGTTTCCTTTTAATTTGGTAAATTTGTCATTTTTAAATTTAAATTCAATTAATTAATATATAATTACTATTAATTTTCAGTGGTAGAGGTCAGTGATTCATCAGTGTTATATAATACCCAGTGCGCATTATATCTTGTGCTCTCCTCAATGTCCATCACTCAGTTACCCCATCCCCCCCACTCTCCTCCCCTCCAGCAATCTTCAGTTCCTTTCCTATGAATAAAAGTCTCTTATGGTTTGTCTCCCTCTAGAGGGTATTATGCTAAGCAAAATAAGTCAATCAGAGAAAAGCAATTGCTCTATGATCTCACTCATATGTGGAATTTAAGAAACAAAAACAGAGGACCATGGGGGAAGAGAGGAAAAGGTAAAACAAGACCAAACTATGTAGATATTTTGATTACAGTTTCTGTTCTGTTTTGTTTTCTGTGATTTTTGTAATTGTCTTTTTTCAATTTATATTCTTTGTTTTCTTTTTTTTTTTTTTAAAGAATGAAATACTCAGGAATTTAACCAAGGAGGTAAAAGACTTTTTTTTTTTTTTTTTATGATAGTCACAGAGAGAGAGAGAGAGAGAGAGGCAGAGACATAGGCAGAGGGAGAAGCAGGCTCCATGCACCAGGAGCCCGACGTGGGATTCGATCCCGGGTCTCCAGGATCGCGCCCTGGGCCAAAGGCAGGCGCCAATCCGCTGCGCCACCCAGGGATCCCTACTCTTTGTTTTCTAAGCACTTATAATTTATTAACCTTCAAACTCCCTAAAAAAAGATTGCTCTCCTATAACTTCAATCATGTCTGATAATCAGTCGGTTTCACCTTTTTCTTCCACACATGTGTCCTGATCTTTTAATTCCTGTTCCAATCTAGGCTGATTGGTGCACAGTTGCCATCCTAGGATCTTCCTTTGCCCCTTTCCATGTTGGATCCACTGGCTGCCCCCTCCTTTGGTTGGAGCATATCCTACAATAGCTTTCTTAAAAGGAAGGGAAACTTTTTGAGATAACAATATCTGAAAATGGCTTAATTATAACTTTCTTTGTGCCTGATTATATCAAATTATAGGTCGGAATTATTTTCCTCAGAAGTTTAAAGACATTGCTCTTTCCAACTTCCAACCTCCAGCATTGGTATGAACAAATTTGATATGATTCTAACTACTGATCAACTTATATATAACCTCTGCTCCTTTTCTTTTTAATCTCTGAGATTTAAATATCTCCTATTTGGCTTAAGGTTCAGAAATATCATCCGTGATGTGAGTCCTTTATCACATCTATTATGTGAAGTTTATTGTAATGAATTATTCCACTTCAGAGTTTCCTTTACTTTCAAAGAAGATTCCACTTACTCTGGTCCACTAAGTTAATTACCCCTTGTTCGTTTGTTATATAGCTTCCTTTTTCTCTCAGTATCTTTGTTCTTGGGTTTTTGCCTTTTAAAAATTTCTTTAATGTCATTTCAGTGGGTTTTAAAGACTTCCAGTCTCTGTTAGAGGGTGGGTATCACCACAGTACTCTATATTACTGGGCAGGTTTGAATCCAGAATAGCCCGGGCAGCTATCCTCCCCTCCTTGAACCAGGCTGCTTTTTTCTGTGACTTCCCATGTGACCTGAGGCCTATGCCACCCAGGATCCTCCATGTTCAGGCTGGAAACCATCTAGGATGCTTGATCTAAATCAAATGTTGACAGTTCTTTAGGCATTTCTACCAGAATATTGGAATTGAACACACTGGCCAAATAAAGTTGAAATTAAAAAAGAAAATTTGAGAAAAGAGGGACTTCTTCAGCCTTGAAAACTGTAAGTTCATCCCTCAGGGCACTGAGAATCCTTCCTCCCCAGAAAACAAAGGTAGTTACAGTTTTTCTTCCCCTTGGTCAGTGGTTCCTAACCTTTTAGTTATAATGGCTTCCTTTTGTTGTGTATATGTTCTCTTGCTCCCTTCATTTTTTTCTGCACTGCCCCCCTCTTTTTTTTAATGAAACCACCCATTTTCCTTTAATTACTCCCTAGCAACACACAAAAACAAATGAACAAACAAAAAAATCCAGAGTGTTCATTACAGTTTTCTTAAGTTAAACCAAGCTATTAACAGGGTAAAGAGTCAAACTAGTCCATGAAAATTATATAAAGACATTTTATAATTTATAATTCATATTCTTAAGAAAGAAAATGTGAAACCCAATGATCAACATTTCATCCACCTTTGGCTTCCTCACAATCATATTAGAGATGGAATTATTGGAAGCTGGCTGATGATCATTGGATGTGATAATGCGGCAGATTTTTTTAAATGGCATATTCATCACTCTGCCCATGGTGATTGCTTTTCTTGGAACTCTTCTTTCCAGGACATATGTGTCACCTGTGTATAGAGTGCACCCAGCTGTCTCCTTTCAACATCAAAGTGGTGTTAATAGAGGTGGACAAAACTCACCTTGACTTGCACCCATATAGGGCTCTGGCTATTTCAGTCAATATTTGCTCCAAGGTCTGCACAGGAAACATTTCGAGCTCCTGAGCTAGTAATTTATACAATAACAGACAAAAAGCAGGAACAACTAACTCATCCTAGGAAAAAAGCCCAAGTGTTGATAAACCTATTTATGCTCAATTTATCGTATTCAACTGGGAGTCCTCTGTTTAGTCTACTCCTCACCTACCTAGAGGGTTGGACCGTATTAAATCTCCAATAACCAACCATTTCTGAACTATGAGAATGGAAATATCAAACCAAATAACTCTACTTGCCCTTCAGAACTGGCTCAGCTATTCCCTCATCAGGACTCCTTCTCTGGCTTCTCTTGTTTAGATGCTATTGTTCTGCTCCATTGCCTGCTGGGCATATCACTATGTGGAACTTATTTCACTATGACTGTATCTTGGATTTACCTCTCTGTCTTTCCCACCAGACTTAAAGTAAGGAATCATGTTTTATTTAACCTTTAATACCCTGAATATAACTCAGACACTTGTAAGCAGTAAATATTCAATAAGTGCTTAAGTAAATGAGGATACAAAAGAGAATAGCTGAGTGGGCAGTGTGTACTGGTACCAAAATCCAATCTTCTCATCTAAATGAGATCCTAGGATGAGGCTCTTGGATGTGTCCCCTAAATACAGTTCTTTTGAGTACAGTTTCTCTCAATCTGTAGATCTGTAAAAGTAAAGCTAGAGTTATCTGTCTCATATACACCAAAAATACAATAATGGTGCAGGCATAGGGTAATCACTATAGATACTACAGCTCTAGAAAAAGGGAAAACAAGATACAGAAAGGAGTCACTGCCATAGCAATTCTGAAATCCAAAATTGAAAATACTGGAGTTTCCTCTATTAGTATTCAAGGCCTGACAATAATTCTCTATGACTCTGGTCTCTACTTTCTGGGCTACTGAACCTCCTTTAAGTCATCCTATCTTTATCATGGAAAGCAGCACTTGCTTATAACTAAATAATTTTCTCAGCTTGTTTCCCCACCAGCAGAATTTTGGAGGACTTATTGCCTCTCATTGTGTTCTGTCCCTGTCCCTTTCAGTCCAAGCCAGAAGTGTTTTTGTTGATACAGTTTTCTCAAAAACTTGATAGGACTTCTGTGAAATGCATTGGTGTTCACACCATTAAATAAATTCACACCCATAAATCTCTTCTAAATAAGCCCTTCTCTACATTGGGCTTCTGCAAGAAGGCTGAGACCACAGTGTAAGCTTCTCCTGGGCCTGCTGTTGGAAAAGGCCTGTGAGTGCATGCTTATTCTCTTTATGTGGCCTTTTGTGAACTGAATAATAACCTAGTCCTTCAATCTTTCTGAAGTCTGAACATGTTACAGTTACTTCCCTGGTTTTATCTCTAGATCATTTGCCTGACAGTACACAGAAACCATTTCTTAATTTTTTTTGTTCTCTGGAGAGGAGGAGACTTTCCAAAACCGTCCATTTATGTCTCTTTTCTGATTAACCATTCTGTCCTCCTTCATTTCCCTTCTTGAATAAGTAGCAAAAAGAAACTATCACCTTCAACACTCTTCCTGGAAATGTCTTCAGCTACATTACCAAGTTCATAGGTACTTTTTCTGCTTCCCATGTAAGTGCAGATGAGTTTTTCTGCCAAAACATAACAAGAATTCTTCCAGTTTTCAATAGCATGTTTCTCACTTCCCTTTGATCCCTCCCAGGCAGTATCCCCAAGGTCCAGATTTCTACTGTCAGTTTGTTCAAGGCATCTTAGGTTTCCTTTATTGTGCTCCTCAAAATCTTTCCAGCCTCCTCCCACTGCCTGGTCCCAAAACAGCTCTGAAACTTTTTAAGTATTTAAGTACTTTTTAAGTACTAAGGCACCTCACCTCTAGTAGTAAAATATATATTAATATTAATCATATATTACTGCATAACAAATTATCCCAAACTTAGTGGATTAGAATAGCAAACATTTTGTCACAGTTTCTGTGGGCCAGGAATCTAGGTGCAGCTTAGATGAGTCTTCTGGCTCAGTGTCTGTCATAAGGTTCCAATTTTGCTGTCAGAGGGGCTACAATCATCTCAAGACTTGAATAGGGAAGAGCCCTCTTCCCAGCTCACTTCCATGATTGTTGGCAGGATTTGGTTCCTAGGACTGAGGGTCTCAGTTCCTTACCAGCTATTGGCAGCTCTTAGTATGGCAGTTTTCTTTCTTAAGAGTGAGCAACTAGAAACAGTCAGAGAGAGAGTACAAGCAAGACAGAAATCACCATCTTTTATAGCCCCATCTCAGAAGTGACATCCCATCACTTTTTCCATATTCTGTTAAATTATTAGCAAGCTTCTCCAGCCCACACTAAAGAGAAGGGGATTACACATGAGAATGAGTAAAAAATGACAGGGATCACTGGGATCCATTTTAGAAGCTGCTGAACTAGAACTTCATAAAGATGTACTATTGGGCAGTTCTTATTTTTAAAGTTAATATTTAATCGCTTCTTGGCCTTTTGGCTAAGATCAAGTGTAAAGTTAATATTTGTTCAAAGCTATTATTCTAAGTGTTTTGCAGACACTTGATTTTCATAACAGTCTTATGAGGAAAGTAGTATTATCACCCCATTTTACATTTAAATAATCTCCTAATTTAAGTTTAAAGTAATTTAAATTTGAGTTTAAGCAATTTACCAAGGATTTTCAATAAGTAAGCATCTTTTTTCAAAGATGTATTTATTTGAGAGAGAGAGAAAGGGAGAGAGAGAACAGGAGGAAGGACAAAGGGAGAGGGAGAGAGAGAATCCTCAAGGTTCTTATTCCTCTGAGTACAGAGCCCAATGTGGGGCTCATTCTGAGGACTCTGAGATCATGACCTGAGCTGAAAGCAAGAGTTGGCCATTTAACAGACTGCACCTCCTAGGTACCCCAAGCCATTATTGAAACCCGGGCAGTATGGCTCTACAGCCCCTTAACTACCATAATCTATACCATCTTGTTTAAAAAAAATGAGACTTTAGGGATCCCTGGGTGGCGCAGCAGTTTAGCGCCTGTCTTTGGCCCAGGGCGCGATCCTGGAGACGCGGGATCGAATCCCACGTCGGGCTCCCGGTGCATGGAGCCTGCTTCTCCCTCTGCCTGTGTCTCTGCCTCTCTCTCTCTCTCTGTGACTATCATAAATAAATAAAAATTAAAAAAAAAAAAGAACTATTGGGCTCCTTGGTGGTGAGGGCTGCTTGGTCCTCCTGTTTAAAGAAAAAAAAAAATGAATTAAAGCTAATGAAGTACAGACATTAATTGTCATATTTTTAAGAGTGATTAATGATATGGGAAAATTTTTACAATATGATAAAAGCAGCAAACAGCATAGTGTCTTAGGTAAGTCACTCAAATCTTTCCGATCCTATTTTTTTCTAATTTTTATTTATTTATGATAGTCACAGAGAAAGAGAGAGGCAGAGACACAGGCAGAGGGAGAAGCAGGCTCCATGCACCGGGAGCCCGATGTGGGATTCGATCCCGCGTCTCCAGGATCGCGCCCTGGGCCAAAGACAGGCGCTAAACCACTGCGCCACCCAGGGATCCCCGTTAGCTTTAATTCAATATTCATATCACACTGCTTCACTGACTATGGTATTTAATTTTTTTTTTTTTTTTTTTGAGATTAGAGGCCACACAGCCATTCTGAGCATGCTTGACACATTTGAATTAAATCCTTTGAAGTCACAATGTGTTGCTATGTGTGGAATTAGAAATTCTGAAGGAAATGTAATTTCTAGGGATGCCTGGGTGGCTCAGTGGTTGAGCATCTGCCTTTGGCTCAGGGAGTGATCCTGGGATCCTAGGATTGAGTCCCACATTGGGCTCCCTGCATGGAGCCTGCTTCTCCCTCTGCCTGTGTCTCTGCCTCATTCTCTGTGCCTCTCATGAATAAATAAATAAAATCTTTGAAAAATAAACAAAGCACATTTCTAGAACACAATAGTGTCAGACAGACAATATGGAACCTAGAGTCTCTTCTCTCCCATGTCTTTTGAAATTCCCATTTATATAAAAGAACTGTTATAAAATTTGAGGAACATAGCAACTACTCTAGAACTACTGTCCACATACAATATTCTTTGTGATATTTCTTTTAGATAAAATGGATTTTTATAGCACTGATTTCCTTATTTAATTATTACATTATAACATTAGAGGCTTAAGAGAAAAACAGAATTTAAACAGAAATTTCACATTACTGGATGTCTGTGTGGCTCAAATGGTTGAGCGTCTTCCTTTGACTCATGGCATGATCCTGGAATCTCGGGACTGAGTCCCACATCAGGCTCCTTGCATGAAGCCTCCTTCTCCTCTCTCTGCCTATGTCTCTGCCTCTCTCTCCACCTCTCACTCTGTCTCTCATGAATAAATAAAATCTTTTTAAAACAAAGACATTTCACATTACTACACAATATTTTTAAGATTCATCCATGTTTTCACACATATGTTTATTTCCTTTTTATTGTAAAATAGTATTTAGTTGGGTGTATAAACCATATATATTTCTCATACAATATATATTTTACTGCAGTTAGCAATAGATTAAAATTGTTTCATTACAAAATATTAGAAAGAAATATGGTTTAAAAAAATCAGACTCAGTCCAAAAGTTTTAAGTTGAAGTACTTAAGAGACTTCTCACAGAAAAATCTGAAAATAGAGTAAAACATAGAAAAAGACACTTTATTTTTTTGTATATTTTTTTATTGAAGTTCAATTTGCCAACATATACTATAAGACCCAGTGCTCATCCCGTCAAGTGTCCCCCTCAAGGCCCATCATCTAGTCACCCCAACCCCCCACCCACCTCCCTTTCCACCACCCCTTGTTCGTTTCCCAGAGTTAGGAGTCTTGCATGTTCTGTCATGCTCACTGATATTTCCCATTTTCTCTCCTTTCCCCTTTATTCCCTTTCACTATTTTTTATATTCCCCAAATGAATGAGACCATATAATGTTTGTCCTTCTCCAATTGACTTATTTCACTCAGTGTAATACCCTCCACTTCCATCCACATTGAAGAAAATGGTGGGTATTTGTCATTTCTAATGGCTGAGTAATATTCCATTGTATACATAGACCACATCTTCTTTATCCATTCATCTTTCGATGGACACCGAGGCTCCTTCCACAGTTTAGCTATTGTGGACATTGCTGCTAGAAACATCGGGGTGCAGGTGTCCTGGCGTTTCACTGCATCAGTATCTTTGGAGTAAATCCCCAGCAGTGCAATTGCTGGGTGGTAGGGCAGGTCTATTTTTAACTCTTTGAGGAACCTCCAAACAGTTTTCCAGAGTGGCTGCACCAGTTCACATTCCCACCAACAGTGAAAGAGGGTTCCCCTTTCTCCACATCCTCTCCAACATTGGTTAGTTCCTGTCTTGTTAATTTTCCCCATTCTGGCTGGTGTGAGGTGGGATCTCATTGTGGTTTTGATTTGCATTTCCCTGGCAGCAAGTGATGCGGAGCATTTTCTCATGTGCGTGTTGGCCATGTGTATGTCTTTTTTGGTGAAATTTCTGTTCATGTCCTTTGCCCACTTCATGATTGGATTGTTTGTTTCTTTGCTGTTGAGTATAATAAGTTCTTATCTTGTATACTAGCCCTTTATCTGATATGTCATTTGCAGATATCTTCTCCCATTCTGTAGGTTGTCTTTTAGTATTGTTGACTGTTTCTTTTGCTGTGCAGAAGCTTTTTATCTTGATTAAGTACCAATAATTCATTTTTGCCTTCAAAGATGTATCTTGCAAGAAGTTGCTGTGGCCAAGTTCTAAAAGGGTGTTGCCTGGGTTCTCCTCTAGGATTTGGATGGATTCTTGTCTCACATTTAGATCTTTCATCCATTTTGAGTTTATCTTTTTGTCTGGTGTAAGAGAATGGTCCAGTTTCATTCTTCTGCACGTGGCTGTCCAATTTTCCCAGCACCATTTATTGAAGAGACTGTCCTTTTTCCAGTGGATAGTCTTTCCTGCTTTGGCAAATGTTAGTTGACCATAGCACCGAGGGCCCATTTCTGATTTCTCTCTTCTGTTCCATGGATCTATGTGTCTGTTTCTGTGCCAGTACCGCACTGTCTTGATGATCACAGCTTTGTAGTACAACCTGAAATCTGGCATTGTGATGCCCCAGCTCTGGTTTTCTTTTCAATATTCCCCTGGCTATTCAGGGTCTTTTCTGTTTCCACACAAATCTTAAGCTGATTTACTCCAACTCACTGAAGAGAGTCCATGGTATTTTGATACGGATTGCACTGAATGTGTAAATTGCCCTGGGTAGCATTGACATTTTTCACAATATTAATTCTTCCAATCCATGAGCATGGAATATTTTTCCATCTCCTTGTGTCTTCCTCAATTTCTTTCAGAAGTGTTCTGTAGTTTTTAGGGTATAGATCCTTTATCTCTTTGGTTAGGTTTATGCCTAGGTATCTTATGCTTTTGGGTGCAATTGTAAAAAAGATTGACTCCTTAATTTCTCTTTCTTCAGTCTCATTGTTAGTGTATAGAAATAAAAAGAATATCTGTCAATTGCAGAATGTGCCGTGTTGAAGTCTCCCAGTTAGTCTATTATCTAAGTATGTCTTTACTTTCGTTATTAATTGATTGATATACTTGGCAGCTCCCACATTTGGGGCATAAATATTCATTATTGTTCATTATTGTTAGATCTTCTTGTTGGATAGATCTTTTAAGTATGATATAGTGTCCCTCTTCATCTCTTACTACAATCTTTGGGATAAACGTTATCTGATATGAGGATGGCTACCCCTGCTTTCTTTTGAGGACCTTTTGAATGGTAAATGGTTCTCTAACCATTCATTTTCAGGCTGTAGGTGTCCTAAGGTCTACAATGGGTCTCCCGGTGCATGGAGCCTGCTTCTCCCTCTGCCTATGTCTCTGCCTCTCTCTCTCTCTCTCTCTCTCTCTTTGACTATCATAAATAAATAAAAAAATTTTTTTAAAAACTTAAAAAATAAAAAAAAACATCTCTATTTCCAGGGGCACCTGGGGGATTCAGTCAATTAAGAGTCTGACTCCTGCTTTCAGCTCAGGTCATGATCACATGGTTGTGAGACTGAGTTGGCATGAAGCCTGCTTAGGATTCTCTCTCCCTCTCTTTCTACTACTCCCCTTCTTCCCTCTCTCTCTCTCAAAAAAATAAAAAAGAAGCTCTATTTCCAAATATAGTGATTATGATTTTGATTTTTGGGGGACACAAATCATTCCATAGCATTACCTATAAAATATACAAATAGCCTTCTTACACTAAGTTGATCAACTCTAGAATTTAGACATTTTTAACATCTGTTGAGTTTTGAATCTCTCCAGAATTATGTAGATAGCTTTTATTTCTGTACATTTAAAATATCCATTTAGAAAATATCTACAAGGTAAAAAATGAGAAGAAATAGCAATGTATTTTTTCATGAACATGTTTATAAACATTTCATCAAGTTTATTGATTAACCATTTCTTACACTGGCTATAATCAGTATTTGATTCAGAGAGGGAAGCATTCATTATTGATATAAAAAAATTATCAAATTATATTTTTATCATGGGAAAAAAATTCAACTCCCTAAGTCCTAATGTTGAACAGAATTGGAATGTTTTCTTTAGAATTACTTGAAAAGGCAAATGAAAGCTTATTATAGAATGCTTGTATTTTCTTTTCTCTCTCTAGAACCAGTATATTGCTGGCAGCTATTGTATTAAAAAAATAAAGTATATTTTCGCTATCATAAAAGGTTCTTTTTTCCCCCTCTCATGAAAATAAATAACAGCCTGGGGGGGGGAACCTTTTCATGACTCACAGCTCCACCAAGCGCTCCAAGGAGGAGTCAGCCCACTGGGTAACCCACATGTCCTACTGCTTCCGAAGCCCATGCTGCATTCCATGCCATGCGGACTCTGTTCTGTTTCCATGGGGGCAGGTGGCGTGGGTGTCCCTGTCCCCTGTACTCTGCTCGCTCTCCATTTGTGTGGGGCAATAAAGTCCTCCTCCCCCCCCCAAAATACAATACAAATGGATTAAAATTAAAATGATGGAAAAATAGAGCACCTGGGTGGCTGCGTTGGTTAAGCATCTGTCTTCAGCTCAGGTCATGATCCAGGGGTCCTGGGATCAAGCTCCCATTCTGAGCTCCCTATTCAGCAACGGTCTGCTTGGCCCTCTGCCTCTGCCCTTCTTCCCCCAGCTTCTGCTCTCTCTTTCTCAAATAAATAAAATCTTTTAAAAATAGAAATAAATAAAAGGAAGAAAAAATATCACATGCAAACAGGAAGCCAAAAGAAGCTAATGGGACTATATCAATATCAGATAGAATACAACTTAAGAATAAAGCTAATACTAGTGATAAAAAGAAATACCTCATCATGATAAAAGGAACAATTTACTAAGACATAACAACACTGAATGTTTATACACCTAATAAGACAGCTTCAGAAAATGTAAAACAAAACAGAAAACTAATGGGAGAAAGAAAAATTTGCAGTCATGGTTGGCTATTTGAATGCCCCTTTCTCAGAGCAATTTTATTTTATTCTTACTGAATAAACATTTTATTTATACTTTTACTGAATTTTATCAAGGAGTAGATAAAATTCAGTAAGAATATAGAAGATCTGGAAAACACTACCAACTTGATTCAGTTGACATTTACAGAATACTATAGTCCAATAACTACACAACACACATTCCTTTCAAGGGTAACAGCATACTCACCAAGATATACCAAATACGGGTATGCAAAATATTCACAATACAAAGGACTTATATCTAAAATATATAAAGAACTCTTACAACTCAATAACATGAAAACACATAACCCAGTTTAAAAATGGGCAAACAACTTTAATAGGTACTTCACAAAGAAAGCTTCTTTCACCTGGTGTAATATTTTTGGTATTCATCTACTTTGTTGCCTATATCTATCTTTGTTCCTTTATATTGCTAAGTAGCATTTCATTTTATGCAAATACCACAATTAGTTCAGCCATTCACTAGCTAATGGTTTGTTTCCAAATAACCACTTTGGGGCTATTATTAGTAAGGCTGCTAGAATATTCTTGTACAACTCTAATTGTGAACACCTGGTTTTGTTTTTCTTAGTTAAATACCAAAATTCTTGTATGTTTTCATACTCATACCAAAAAAAAAAAAAAATGTACAAGAGTTCTGATTGCTCCACATTCTTGCCAAATCTTGGTATTGTCAGTGTTGTTAATTTTAGAGATTCTAGTACTTAGGTGGTATTATAATACTATAGTTTTCATTTTCTTTTTTAAAGATTTTATTTATTTATTCATGAGAGAGAGAGAGAGAGAGAGAGAGATGCAGAGACACAGGCAGAGGGAGAAGCAGGCTCCACACGTGGAGCCTGACATGAAACTCGATCCTAGGTCTCCAGGATCACACCCTGAGCTGAAGCGGCGCTAAACTGCTGAGCCACCCAGGCTGCCCTATAATTTTCATTTTCATTTCTATGATGACTAAGAATACTGAACAGCTTTTATATGCTTAATGGCTATTCATTATTTTCCTTTGTGAAGTGTCTATTCAAATCTTTGCTCATGTTTTCAATTTCTTTTTATTATTGATTTGAGTGCCTTATATATCCTGGATACCATTCCTTTGTAGGATATATGTTTTGCAAATATTTTTTCTAACTCTGTGACTTGCCTATTCATTCTTTTCTAGTGATGTCTGTTGTTGAGTCTAAGTTTTAAATTTTTGATAACACATAATTTGAATCAACTTTTTTTATTTTTTTCATTTTTATTTTTTAAGGATTTTATTTATTTATTCATGGCAGACAGAGAGAGAGAGAGACAGGCAGAGGGAGAAGCAGGCTCCATGCAGGGAACCCGATGCGGGACTCGATCCCGGGTCTCCAGGATCACACCCCAGGCTAAAGGTGGCGCTAAACCACTGAGCCACCAGGGCTGCCCTCAACTTTTTTTTTTTTTTTTAAGATTTATTTATTTATTCATCATAGACAGAGAGAGAGAGACAGACAGACAGACAGACAGACAGACACAGGAGGAGGAAGAAGCAGGCTCCATGCTGGGAGCCTGACGTGGGACTCGATCCTGGGACTCCAGGACCACGCCCTGGGCCAAAGGCAGGCGCCAAACCACTGAGCCACCCAGGGATCCCATCAACTTTTTTTTATAGTTACTGTTTTCTTTGTCCTAAAAACAATATCTGCCTGTTCTCAAGTCACAAAGATATTCTCCTGTGTTTTCTCCTAAAACCTGATAGTGAGCTTTCATGTTAAAGCCTTTAATTCACTTCAAATTGAATTTTGCTTCAGATGTCAGTAGAAGTCAAGATTCATTTTTTAAATTCGGATTACATTAACTTACATTTAGAAGCTGAAGATATTTTTCTGCCATGCACTTTCCTTAAACAAGCAAACACACAAAAACTCCTGCAAGGAAATTCTATATTTTTTGTATTAAACATAAAAAAGAATCAGAATATTTATATCAGTTATGATTAGCTTTGCCTGTGTGTCATAGAGATTAGAAAAAAACAGTGACTCAAGAGGTTAGTTCTTTCTCTTTCACATAAAAGAACAGACTGTCTCAAGTTTTTACAGTACCTGAAGAGCCATCAGAGACTCAGGCTCCTTCCAGCTTCTTCGCCATCCTTAAACTGTTGCCCTCATTTTCATAATCTAATGTGGGGATAGAAATCCAACCTGTATGCACATGTTCCCAACAACAGGATAGATGAAGGAAAAAGAGCATTTGAACACCTTTCAGGTGACTTACCATTTATATATCATAGATCAGATTTTACTCATTTCATCACATTTAACTACAAATGAGTATTTTATCAAGGAGGTTAAGGCAGCTAGGATGGCTCAGTGGTTTAGCGTCACCTTCAGCCCAGGGCCTGATCCTGGAGACCCAGGACCGAGACCCACGTCGGGCTCCCTGCATGGGGCCTGCTTCTCCCTCTGCCTGTGTCTCTGCCTCTCTCTCTTTCTCTGTGTGTGTGTCTCTCATGAATAAATAAATAAAATCTTTAAAAAAATAAATCTTTAAAAAAGGAGGTTAAGTGATCAACTAAAAGAGTTCTATTGAGAGGAAGAGCAGAATTAATACATAAAGTATTTAATACTTCCTGAATGATGTACAGCATCCTGACACTTTAGAAAAAAATGTGTAACTATTCAACTTTAAACAAAACAACTCACTGGAGTGCAGGTGTCTCAGTCATTCACTGCATCTGTAACTTTGGGGTTAATCTCCAGCAGTGTAATTGCTGGGTGATAGGATAGCTCTATTTTTAACTCTTTGAGGAACCTGCACCCCAATGTTCATAGCAGCAATGTCCACAATAGCCAAACTGTGGAAGGAGCCTCGGTGCCCTTCAACAAATAAATGGATAAAGAAGATATGATCTATATATACAATGGAATATTCCTCAGCCATTAGAAATGACGAATACCCACCATTTTCTTCAACGTGGATGGAACTGGAGGGCATTATGCTGAGTGAATAAGTCAATCAGAGAAGGACATTGTATGATTTCATTCATATGGGGAATCCTAAAAAAAAACTCATAAGCTTTTCTTCTTGGACAAAATCCTTCACATTTGTTTTTCTTTAATTTTCAATTAATCTTTTAAATATTTCAATAAGTATTTTCCACTATGTAATGCTAATTAGAAGAAAAGGTCATTTTCCTTACGTTAGCATCACTTGTATCCTTCCTCAGCCTGTTAAAAGAAGCTTTAGAAAAAGTGTGACAGCAAACAGCCCTGTGTGGAAACAGGCAATTTATTTAATACACACAAAGAAATAACCCCCAGAAAGAACTGAATCTAAGGGAAAAAGGCATTTGATATCATTCCTAACCTCAATTTTCCCAAAAATAGGTTTCACAAAATCTTAAATTAAAATCCAAGTTAACTATTCTATAGGACTCATAACATATATATACTACATATTTCACTAGGCTTTGTTTTGTTATTGTTGTTTTTTAAAATTTTCTCCTTGGTCCCTAAGACCAAACTATTTTCAAATTTCAACTGCTGCTTAAAACTGCTGTAAAAATGGGATGCCTGGGTGGCACAAGTCGGTTGAGCCTCTGACTCTTGATTTCAGCTCAGGTCATGATCTCAAGATCATGAGATTGAGTGTATTGGGCTCCACACTCAGTGCAGAGTCTGCTAGGGATTCTCCCTCTTCTTTGGTCCCTCCTGTTCGTACTCTCTGCCTCTAACAAATAAATCTTTTTAAAAAATGATCATATATACCAAAAGCTCAAGCAAGAAAAGGTAAAATCAACAAGTGGGAGTACATCAAATTAAAAAGGTTCTGCAAGCAAAAGAAACAATAAATGGAATGAAAAGGCAATCTGTAGAATGGGATAAAATATTTGCAAATCATATATCTAATAATATCCAAAATATATAAAGAGTTCATTTAAGGGATCCCTGGGTGGCTCAGTGGCTGAGCGCCTGCCTTCAGCCCAGGGCGTGATCCAGAGTCCCATCCAGAGTCCCAGGATGGAGTCCCCCATCGGGCTCCCTGCAGGGAGCCTGCTTCTCCCTCTGCCTGTGTCTCTGCCAATCTCTCTCCGTGTCTCTCATGAATAAATAAATAAAATCTTTTTTAAATTCTGCAGTCATGAAGTCTCTTGAGTCCTTTATGCTTTTTTCTAGAGCCACCAGTAGCTTTATAATAGTGCTTCTGAATTGGCTTTCTGACATTGAATTGTAATCCAGATTTTGTAACTCTGTGGGAGAGAGGACTGTTACTGATTCTTTCTTCTGAGGTGAGGTTTTCCTTCTAGTCATTTTGCTTAGGGCAGAGTGGCCAAAAACAAGTTGTATTGGGAAAAGGAGAAAAAGAGAGGAGAGAGAGAAGGAAAGAAAAGAGAAAAAGAAAAAAGGCAGAAAAAAAAGAGAAAAGAGAAGAAAAAGAGAGAAAAAAATGTGGGGGAAGCAAACAGAAATCAAAAAGAAAAAAAAAAGAAAAAGAAAACCACGGGGGAGTATCCTCTGATTCTGTATACTGTAAGTCCCTTCACTTCCCCTGGAACTTGTCAGTCCAGCTGGTCTTCTGGGGGAGGGGCCTGCTGTGCTGATTCTCAGGTGTTAGCACTTGGGGGAGCTGCTCTCCCCCTGCCTGGTGCAGGGCTCAGTGGGGGTTGTTTGCCCCGGGAGGCCCCAGGAGGAACAGCCCCAGTGGCGGGGGCAGCTCTGCAGCCCTGGAGTCAGCTCCCGCAGTAGCTCCGGGGCTCTCCGTCTGCAGGGCCTGGAGGCTCCGGGGCGGTCCGCTGATCTGCTCAGCTCGGGGCAGGAGCGTCCTTGCTGTCCTGGGCCCTCCCGGCCTCTGCCTGTACCGGGGGAGGCCGGATCCTGGGCTGTGTCCCGGCGCCCTGTGCTCCGGGGCCTGCGCTGTTGGGTTCGCGCTCCCGCCCCGCAGCCCCCTCCGCGGAGCCGCCGCCCGAGCCCCTCCGAGCTGCTCCGGGTCCCGCCGTGCGCGCTGCAGCCCTTAGGGTGCTCGGCGCACTCTCCCGGGGCGCAGGTGCCTGTTAGTGTCCCAGGGAGCCCAAGGGCATCCCCGCCCTCCTGGGTCCTGCTCTAACTCCCTGCAGGCCCCTTTCCGCCCGGGAAGGTTGGTGCAGCTCCTGCTTCTCCGGGACGGGGCTCTCCTGTCCTGGGGACACTTGCCCCGGCCTCAGCCCGGCTCCTCACGGGGCCCCTTCCCCTTGGAGGCCTTTTGTTTCTTTATTTCTTTTTCCCCGTCTTCCTACCTTGATAGAAGCGCGAACTCTTCTCCCTGTAGCATTCCAGCTGTTCTCTCTTTAAATCTCAGGCCGAATTCGTAGATTTTCAGGATGATTTGAAGGTTATCTAGGTAATTTGGTGGGGACAGGTGACTTGGGGACCCTACTCTTCCACCATCTTGCCCCTCCCTCCCATATTATCAATTTTTTAAAAAAGCAGATAAGATTAGGTAGATGGGAATAAAAACTGGGGTTTCCAGTAAAATTGACAGAATGGATGAAATTGTGATTCAGAAATCTCCTTAAAACATATCAGAATTTGTCTATTTACAGGGTAGGGTGGAGATGGAGAATGGGGTGGTGCCAGCTGAGACTAAACCCACATTCAGATTTGTTCAGATATATGTTGACTAGAAGAAGCTTCTTAGGAAAGAACCCATATTAAGGAAGGAGAGAATAAAGACACAAGTTTTATCCAATAACAGTATTATCGGTCTTTGGTATGAAAGGGAAGTCATGTCTGAGTACTTTAATTTGTTCTCTGATCCAAACCCCTTGGAGTCATGTCAACACTCGAGAGCTATTTGGCACATAAGTTTGTATGTATATTGTCAAAAGCATAAAGCCATGCTACTTTGGGAACATAGTAAGAGTATGACACAGATATGGTAGTCAAAGATTCACCTAGATTCAGTAGATAGCAGAACAGACCCAGTACAGCTTGGAGCCAAAGCATTGTAGTAGACGGCTAATATCAAAGGCACAGCAATGACACCAGCAAGCCAACTCCCAGATGGCAGCAAAAGCGCTTTACATGATAGGCTCATCATGATCCCAAGTGTAGCATGGCTTAGAGTTGCCAATTAATTCAGTAGCAGTGACAGGCAACTTTTGAGTAAGGGATGGCACTCATAGTGTAGACATCAGTACTGTGGATGGTAGCCCTTGGTTTTGGGAGCAGTAGTAACCTCAGAAGTCAGCAGAGGTTATACAAATGTATTCATGCTCAAGTGTGTGTGGTATCCTGGGAACTCTCAGAAGAAAGAGTAAGAGATTTGCAATAAGTCAGAGACTCTGCAGAAGAGGACAGGAGATCCCACAGTGTGTATAGTCAAGCCAAGAAAACATCAGTTACTGTGGTGACCCCATTTTCTGCCCTGACTGCACATCTTAGGACATTCATGTTTCTGAAATTATGGACAATTTAACAGAAGAAAAGGGATCAACCTGGGAATGGATAAAGGAGAGTCAGGCATTTCCTAGAGTTTATCTCTCCAACACTATCCACAGGAAAGAAACTGAATCTGCAGGAGAGAAGGCCACAGATCACTGGAGAAGAGTTTACTAGGCCTGTAGAGAACCTCCCTCTTTTAATACCCATTTTGACATCCCAGGTGTCTTGATATTTAAAAGATGCTGCTCAGGAGAGTAGACGTGAATATTTCAATTACTGTAAACTAACTCATTGTTTTGGAGGAGTTAATTATCAGTGATACTACAAAGTACGTGGTCCCCTTCATAATCATTAAAAAATAAAGAGGCATTCTTGGTTGGAAAGAACCTGTTCTCAAGAGATCCATTGCTCTTGAGTTACACTGGTAAGATCACTTTTGAACCTACAAAGCTAAGGTTTGTGAGTCTAAAGAAAGGCATTGTAAGATATCTAATTATAGCTGCTGACTAAATTGCTGATATCATTAGCACACTCTTCAGCTGCAACAGAAATTGTAAAATGCATGTATATACACAAATATGTAAAATGTATATATATACATATGCAAAATTGTCAAATCAAGTTATTAAAATTTATATAGTAATCACACAATCAACACATATATGTACACATATACAAGAGAACAAGAGAAAATGAGAAAAAGAAAGAGTATGCTGGATATTCTCTGTGCCTTCAGATTTTTAAAAAGATTTTATTTATTTATTCATAAGAGACACAGAGAGAAGGCAGAGACATAGGCAGAGGGAGAAGCAGGCTCCATGCAGAGAGCCCCATGCGGGACTCCATCCCAAAACTCCGGGATCACGCCCTGAGCCAAAGGCAGATGCTCTATCGCTGAGCCACCCACATATCCCTGGGCCTTCAGATTTAATCTCCAACCTTAACTACCCTGTTTCACACCCTTGGTAGGTGACTTCTACTATGTCAACCCAATTTGTTGTCTCTGAACTTTATGGTGTCCTTCATGGAACATTTCATAAAGTCAGTTCCATCAACATGTTGCCCTATAGTTTGTGCTTTTAAGCTCTTATTTTGAAATACCTTTCCTATCTCAAATATTACAAAAATATTCTCCTATGTTTTCAATTCTAAGCTCTAATTCTCACATTTATATATTTAATACATCTGGGGTTCACCTTCACATGTTGTAGGACAGGAAACCAACCTTTTCTCTATATAGTGAGCTACTTTCCCCAAATTCATTTGGAAACATTCTATAATCTTCCCATTGATTGTGAAGTTACTTCTATCATATAACAAATACTCATATATATAACATTTCTGGATTTCATTCTATTTTTTCTATTTTGTTCCACTGGATTATCTTTCACTATGTTTCAAGTATAGCTTTTAAGTATTCCTATTATCTGTCACATTTTCCAGAGTTGGCTTCGTAACTTTCATGGATTTTTATTTTTTTAAATTTAGGATAAATTTGTTAAGTTTCTCAAATACACCTGCTAGAATTTTAATTGGAATTACAGTGGATTTATCAATTACTTTAGAGAGAATTAAAATGTTTATAATACTGCCTTGCCTGATCTAAGAACATGGAATATCTCTTCACTTATCCCAATATTTCTGTACACTATGTAGCATGATTTTAAATTGTTCTCTTAAAAGGCCTTGTGCATTTTTATCAGGTTAATTCCTTGATACTTTACATTATTTCTTGCTACAAGTAATAGTAAAACCTCTAAAAATTTTATAAGAAGGACAAATTTTGGAAAGACATATACCTGAGAATATTTTTATTTCACCCTCAATTTAAATGATAGATTGGCTGGTTATAAAATTGTGATTTCAACATTCTTTTCATTTACCACTTCAAAATATTTTTTTGTTTCCAGTATGTTGTAATTCTGATTCTTGGTTCTTATAGGTACTCTTTATTCTTGAAATTTTGAGAATTTTCTTTTTATCTTTGGTTTTAACATTTTTACTATATAATGCATTTAGGGACTTCTATGATTACACTTTCATTCTAAGGTCTTTCATTTTCTTTCAATTGAGAATCTTTTGGTTATTATCTATCTTCAAATATTTTTTCCTCTTTGTATGTGTATTTTTACTATCTTCCTAGTTGTACAATAAAACAGATGTTTACATTACTACTATAATCTTTTAATTTTTCTCTCATATTTTCCAGTCATCTCTTTATCTCTGTCTGATGTTTTATGGGAGAATTAATTGATTTGATCCTCTAGCTCATTTATTTGTTTTTCAACTGCATTCACTTTGGAATTCATCTCTATTATGTAGTTTTCTATTTTAGTAACTTACTTTTTATATACATTATGTGAAATCAGATTTAATAGGTTAAGTCTCAAATAAGAATCTTTCACCCCATATAGTTCTCAGGATATAGGAAGTAAGGTCAGGGTGAGGAAATGCTCAGAGACTGAAGTCTGTGGCATCTTTGGTTTCACTTCATTCCAATCACACTTGAATACTGTCCTGATATCATACTGTCTTTGGACCTGCACTGACTTCCAAGACCAAGTTGGTGGACAAAAAGGGGCATGCGTTGTGGAACTTTTCCCTGGTCTCTCTGCATCAGTGGCATTAGGTCCTCTTCCATTCTGGGGTGCCATTGTCTCCTGCACCAGAACTCAACTACCTTTATACTTTTATCTTAATTTTTCAGCTTCATTGATTTCTACTTCTGTGGCTTTGAGTGAGGAGTCATTGTTCTGGTAAATTTATCATCTTTTTGAAGTAGAAAGGGGAAATTCTTTCTAAGTTTAAATGCAGAATAGAAAGCATTTTATAGATCTGAATCTGGCAAAATTTTGTTGATATTCCTTGGGAATATCTATTGGCTTGTAATCAGATACAACAGAGAACTGTTAGCACTACTTTAAAAAATTAAAATACCTTCAGGGCATTCAATGTAATTAGAAGTGTGGTCTTTGATAGAAAATAGGGAACTCATCACTAAAAATGCTCATAAGCAAAGCTTTCAGAGTAAAAGTGAGGACTGTCAAGGGGCTCGCCTTATTTCCCCCCACTGAAGGCAAGAGCAACAAGGGGACTGGAGCTTCTGGGTTCCACAACTGCCCCACAATAGAATAGTATAGCTAGCAGGTGGGCTCAAGTCTTAGCAGCCACTACCATCTGGAAGATGAGTCAAAAAAGAGTCTCCGGGGATCCCTAGGTGGCCCAGTGGATTAGCGCCTGCCTTTGGCCCAGGGCCCGATCCTGGAGTCCCAGGATCAACTCCGGCTTGGGACTCCCAGCGTGGAGCCTGCTTCTCCCTCTGCCTGTGTCTCTGCCTCTCTCTCTCGAATAAATAAATAAATAAATCTTAAAAAAAAAAAAAAGAGTTTCCAAGAAAGAAGCAGAGTTGAACAGCAAAAGAGTGGAAGAAACATACATAAAAATAGAGCAGGGGAGATATTTTGATGACTGGATGAATGTAGACATTTAGGAAATGTTGATATTTAGAGAAAAATCATTCTACATGGTATGCTATATAAAACCCCAATAGTAAAGGTCTATACTTCTCAAGGCACCTGGAGTCATATTTGTGTCTTCACTTCCTAAGATTCTATGCAGAGGCTGGGCCTCTAAGGCCTTGGGTTTTATTCAGAATGTTGATAAATAAACCCCTGTCCAGGTACAAATTATTTTAGTTTGTTTGCTTTTCCAAGTCATCAAATCCTGAGTATCTCATGTGTATCCTTTAACACAGCATTTGCCAAAGTGGGTTTAGCAATCATAAGTTTGGGATGTGTAGGAGTATATAGTTTTTTAAATTTTTTATTTATATTCAATTTAATTAACACATACTGTATTATTAGTTTCAGAGGTAGAATTTTGTGATTCATCATTTGCATACAACACCCAGTGCTTATTACTTCAAGTGCCCCCCTGAATGTCCATCACCCAAGTACCTCATCTCTCCACCTCCCCTCCAGAAACTCTATTCGTTCCCTATAATTAAATCTGATGGTTTGCCTCCCTCTCTGTTTTCCTTATTTTATTTTTCTTTCCCTTCCCCTGTGTCCATCTGTTTTATTTCTTTAATTTCACATATGAGTAAAATCATATGGTCATTCTCTGACTGACACATTTTGCTTAGCATAATACCCTCTAGTTCTATCTACATTGTTGTAAAAAGCAAGACTTAATTCTTTTTTATGGATGAGTAACATTCCAATATATATATTTTATATATTTATATAATGCACCTCTTCTTTATAGATTCATCTGTTTATAGAAATCTGGGCTTTTTCCATTCATTGGCTATTGTGGACATTGCTGTTATAAATATTGAGGTGCATGTGCCCCTCTATTTTTTTTTTAATTAATTTTTATTGGTGTTCAATTTACCAACATACAGAAAAACACCCAGTGCTCATCCCGTCAAGTGTCCACCTCAGTGCCCGTCACCCATTCCCCTCCAACACCCGCCCTCCTCCCCCTCCACCACCCCTAGTTCGTTTCCCCGAGTTAGGAGTCTTTATGTTCTGTCTCCCTTCCTGATATTTCCCAACATTTCTTCTCCCTTCCTTTATATTCCCTTTCACTATTATTCATATTCCCCAAATGAATGAGAACATACACTGTTTGTCCTTCTCCGACTGACTTATTTCACTCAGCATAATACCCTCCAGTTCCATCCACGTTGAAGCAAATGGTGGGTATTTGTCGTTTCTAATTGCTGAGTAATATTCCATTGTATACATAAACCACATCTTCTTTATCCATTCATCTTTCGATGGACACCGAGGCTCCTTCCACAGTTTGGCTATTGTGGCCATTGCTGATAGAAACATCGGGGTGCAGGTGTCCTGACGTTTCATTGCATCTGAATCTTTGGGGTAAATCCCCAACAGTGCAATTGCTGGGTCGTAGGGCAGGTCTATTTTTAACTCTTTGAGGAACCTCCACACAGTTTTCCAGAGTGGCTGCACCAGTTCACATTCCCACCAACAGTGTAAGAGGGTTCCCTTTTCTCCGCATCCTCTCCAACATTTGTTGTTTCCTGCCTTGTTAATTTTCTCCATTCTCACTGGTGTGAGGTGGTATCTCATTGTGGTTTTGATTTGTATTTCCCTGATGGCAAGTGATCCAGAGCATTTTCTCATGTGCTTGTTGGCCATGTCCATGTCTTCCTCTGTGAGCTTTCTCTTCATGTCTTTTGCCCATTTCATGATTGGATTGTTTGTTTCTTTGGTGTTGAGTTTAATAACTTCTTTATAGATTTTGGAAACTAGCCCTTTATCTGATACGTCATTTGCAAATATCTTCTCCCATTCTGTAGGTTGTCTTTTAGTTTTCTTGACTGTATCCTTTGCTGTGCAAAAGCTTCTTATCTTGATGAAGTCCCAATAGTTCATTTTTGCTTTTGTTTCTTTTGCCTTTGTGGATGTATCTTGCAAGAAATTACTGTGGCCGAGTTCAAAAAGGGTGTTGCCTGTGTTCTCCTCTAGGATTTTGATGGACTCTTGTCTCACATTTAGATCTCTCATCCATTTTGAGTTTATCTTTGTGTATGGTGAAAGAGAGTGGTCCAGTTTCATTCTTCTGCATGTGGATGTCCAATTTTCCCAGCACCATTTATTGAAGAGACTGTCTTTCTTCCAATGGATAGTCTTTCCTCCTTTATCGAATATTAGATGACCATACATTTCAGGGTCCATTTCTGGGTTCTCTATTCTGTTCCATTGATCTATGTGTCTGTTTTTGTGCCAGTACCACACTGTCTTGATGACCACAGCTTTGTAGTACAACCTGAAATCTGGCATTGTGATGCCCCCAGCTATGGTTTTCTTTTTTAAAATTCCCCTGGCTATACGGGGTCTTTTCTGATTCCACACAAATCTTAAAATAATTTGTTCTAACTCTCTGAAGAAAGTCCATGGTATTTTGATAGGGATTGCATTAAACGTGTAAATTGCCCTGGGTAACATTGACATTTTTACAATATTAATTCTGCCAATCCATGAGCATGGAATATTTTTCCATCTCTTTGTGTCTTCCTCAATTTCTTTCAGAAGTGTTCTATAGTTTTTAGGGTATAGATCTTTTACCTCTTTGGTTAGGTTTATTCCTAGGTATCTTATGCTTTTGGGTGCAATTGTAAATGGGATTGAGTCCTTAATTTCTCTTTCTTCAGTCTCATTGTTAGTGTATAGAAATGCCATTGATTTCTGGGCATTGATTTTGTATCCTGCCACGCTACCAAATTGCTGTATGAGTTCTAGCAATCTTGGGGTGGAGGCTTTTGGGTTTTCTATGTAGAGTATCATGTCATCGGCGAAGAGGGAGAGTTTGACTCCTTCTTTGCCAATTTGAATGCCTTTAATGTCTTTTTGTTGTCTGATTGCTGAGGCGAGGACTTCCAGAAATATGTTGAACAGCAGTGGTGAGAGTGGACATCCCTGTCTTGTTCCTGATCTTAGGGGAAAGGCTCCCAGTGCTTCCCCATTGAGAATGATATTTGCTGTGGGCTTTTCGTAGATGGCTTTTAAGATGTCGAGGAAAGTTCCCTCTATCCCAACACTCTGAAGGGTTTTGATCAGGAATGGATGCTGTATTTTGTCAAATGCTTTCTCTGCATCTAATGAGAGGATCATATCGTTCTTGGTTTTTCTCTTGCTGATATGATGAATCACATTGATGGTTTTACGAGTGTTGAACCAGCCTTGTGTCCCAGGGATAAATCCTACTTGGTCATGGTGAATAATTTTCTTAATGTGTTGTTGGATCCTATTGGCTAGTATCTTGTTGAGAATTTTTGCATCCATGTTCATCAGGGATATTGGTCTGTAATTCTCCTTTTTGGTGGGGTCTTTGTCTGGTTTCGGAATTAAGGTGATGCTGGCCTCGTAGAACGAATTTGGAAGTACTCCATCTCTTTCTATCTTTCCAAACAGCTTTAGTAGAATAGGTATGATTTCTTCTTTAAACGTTTGATAGAATTCCCCTGGGAAGCCATCTGGCCCTGGACTCTTGTGTCTTGGGAGGTTTTTGATGACTGCTTCAATTTCCTCCCTGGTTATTGGCCTGTTCAGGTTTTCTATTTCTTCCTGCTCCAGTTTTGGTAGTTTGTGGCTTTCCAGGAATGCGTCCATTTCTTCTAGATTTCCTAATTTATTGGCGTACAGCTGTTCATAATATGTTTTTAAAATCGTTTGTATTTCCTTGGTGTTGGTAGTGATCTCTCCTTTCTCATTCATGATTTTATTAATTTGAGTCTTCTCTCTCTTCTTTTTAATAAGGTTGGCTAATGGTTTATCTATCTTATTAATTCTTTCAAAGAACCAACTCCTGGTTCTGTTGATCTGTTCCACAGTTCTTTTGGTCTCGATATCATTGAGTTCTGCTCGAATTTTAATTAACTGTCTTCTTCTGCTGGGGGTGGGGTCTATTTGTTGCTTTTTCTCTAGTTCCTTTATGTGTAAGGTGAGCTTTCGAATTTGAGATCTTTCCAGTTTTTGAATGGATGCTTGTATTGCGATGTATTTCCCCCTCAGGACTGCTTTTGCTGCATCCCAAAGATTTTGAACGGTTGTATCTTCATTCTCATTAGTTTCCATGAATCTTTTTAATTCTTCCTTAATTTCCTGGTTGACCTTTTCATCTTTTAGCAGGATGGTCCTTAACCTCCACGTGTTTGTGGTCCTTCCATACTTCTTGTCGTGATTAAGTTCTAATTTCAAGGCATTATGGTCTGAGAATATACAGGGGACTATCCCGATCTTTTGGTATCGGTTCAGACCCGATTTGTGACCCAGTATGTGGTCTATTCTGGAGAAAGTTCCATGTGCACTTGAGAAGAATGTGTATTCAGTTGAGCTTGGATGTAAAGTTCTGTAGATATCTGTGAAATCCATCTGGTCCAGTGTATCATTTAAAGCTTTCGTTTCTTTGGAGATGTTGTGCTTAGAAGACCTATCCAGGGTAGAAAGAGCTAGATTGAAGTCACCAAGTATAAGTGTATTATTATCAAGGTATTTCTTCAGTTTGGTTATTAATTGGTTTAAATATTTGGCAGCTCCCACATTCGGGGCATATATATTGAGGATTGTTAAGTCCTCTTGTTGGATAGATCCTTTGAGTATGAGATAGTGTCCCTCTTCATCTCTCACTATAGTCTTTGGGGTAAATTTTAATTTATCTGATATAAGGATGGCAACCCCTGCTTTCTTTTGAGGACCATTTGAATGGTAAATGGTTCTCCAACCTTTTATTTTCAGGTTGTAGGTGTCCTTCTGTCTAAAATGAGTCTCTTGTAGACAGCAAATAGATGGGTCCTGCTTTTTTATCCAGTCTGAAACCCTGCGCCTTTTGATGGGGTCATTAAGCCCGTTCACGTTCAGAGTTACTACTGATAGATATGAGTTTAGTGTCATCATATCTGTTCAGTCCTTGTTTTTGTGGATTGTTCCACTGAACTTCTTCTTAAAGGGGAATTTTAAGAGTCCCCCTTAAAATTTCTTGCAGAGCTGGTTTGGAGGTTACATATTCTTTCAGTTGCTGTCTGTCTTGGAAGCTCTTTATCTCTCCTTCCATTTTGAATGAAAGCCTTGCTGGATAAAGTATTCTTGGTTGCATGTTCTTTTCATTTAGGACCCTGAATATATCCTGCCAGCCCTTTCTGGCCTGCCAGGTCTCTGTGGAGAGGTCTGCTGTTACCCTAATATTCCTCCCCATAAAAGTCAGGGACTTTTTTTCTCTTGCTGCTTTAAGGATCTTCTCCTTATCTTTGGAATTTGCAAGCTTCACTATTAAATGTCGAGGTGTTGAACGGTTTTTGTTGATTTTAGGGGGGGATCTCTCTATTTCCTGGATCTGAATGCCTGTTTCCCTTCCCAGATTCGGAAAGTTTTCAGCTAGGATTTGTTCAAATACATATTCTGGCCCTCTGTCCCTTTCGGCGCCCTCAGGAACCCCAATTAAACGTAGGTTTTTCTTCCTCAGGCTGTCATTTATTTCCCTTAATCTATCCTCATGGTCTTTTAATTGCTTGTCTCTTTTTTCCTCAGTTTCCCTCTTTGCCATCAACTTGTCTTCTATGTCACTCACTCGTTCTTCCACCTCGTTAACCCTCGTCGTTAGGACTTCTAGCTTGGATTGCATCTCATTTAATTGATTTTTAATTTCTGTCTGATTGGATCTAAATTCTGCAGTCATGAAGTCTCTTGAGTCCTTTATGGTTTTTTCTAGAGCCACCAGTAGCTGTAAAATAGTGCTTCTGAATTGGCTTTCTGACATTGAATTGTAATCCATATTTTGTAACTCTGTGGGAGAGTGGGCTGTTTCTGATTCTTTTTTTTGAGGTGAGGTTTTCCTTCTAGTCATTTTGCTCAGTGCAGAGTGGCCAAAAACAAGTTGTATTGGGAAAAGGAGAAAAAGAGAGAGAAGGAAAGAAAAGAGAAAAAGAAAAAAGAGAAAGAGGGAAAAAAAGGGGGGGAAAAGAGAAGAAAAAGAAAGAAAAAGAAAGAAAGGAGATAAAAGAAAAAAAAGGGGGGGTGGGGCGGGGTAAGCAATCAGAAATCAAGAAGAAAGAAAGAAAAAATAAAAAAAGCACAAAACAAAACAAACAAATAAAAAAAAAACACACACACAAAAAAAAACAAAAACAAAAACAAAAAAAACCAAAAGCAAAAACCACGGGGAGTATCTTCCGATTCTGTGTACTTTAAGTCCCTTGACTTCCCTTGGAACTGGTCCGTCTCGCTGGTCTTCTGGGGGAGGGGCCTGCTGTGCTGACTCTCAGGTGTTAGCACTTGGGGGAGCTGCTCTGCCCCTGCCTGGTGCAGGGCTCAGTGGGGGGTGTTCACCCCGTGAGGCCCCAGGAGGAAGCCACAGTGGCGGGGGCAGCTCTGGGACCCTGGGGTCAGCTCCCGCAGTAGCTCCGGGTCTCTCTGGCTGCAGGGCCTGGGGGCTCTCGGGCGGGGCCGCTGATCTGCTCAGTTCCAGGCAGGAGCGTCCTTGCTGTCCTGGGCCCTCCCGGCCTCTGCCTGTCCCGGGGGAGGCCGGATCCTGGGCTGTGTCCCGGCGCCCTATGCCCCGGGGCCTGCGCTGTTGGATTCGCGCTCCCGCCCCGTAGCCCCCTCCGCGGAGCCGCCGCCCGAGCCCCTCCGAGCTGTTCCCGGAGCTGCGCCGCCCCCTCCGCGGAGCTTCTTCCTCCGCCCGAGCCGCCGCCGCCCAGCTGTTCCCGGAGCCGCGCAGCCCCCTCCGCGGAGCCGCCGCCCGAGCCCCTCCGAGCTGCTCCGGGTCCCGCCGAGCGCTGCAGCCCTTAGGGAGCTCGGCGCACTCTCCCGGGGCGCAGTTCCTCTGTTACTGTCCCCGGGAGCCCGAGGGCATCCCCGCCTTTCTGGGGATCCTGCTCCAATTCCCCGGGAGGCCTTTCCGCAGGGAAGGTTGGTGCAGCTCCTGCTCCTCCGGGACGGGGCTCTCCTGTCCTGGGGACACTCGCCCCGGCCTCAGCCCGGCTCCTCGCGGGGCCCCTCCCCCTTGGAGGCCTTTTGTGTCTTTATTTCTTTTTCCCCGTCTTCCTACCTTGATAGAAGCGCGAACTCTTCTCACTGTAGCGTTCCAGGTGGTCTCTCTTTAAATCTCAGGCCGAATTCGTAGATTTTCAGGATGATTGGATGGTTTTCTAGGTAATTTGTTGAGGACAAGTGACCTGGAGACCCTACTCCGCCGCCATCTTGCCCCTCCCCACCGCATGTGCCCCTCTAAATCACTATGTTTGTATCTTTTTTAAAAAAGATTTATTTATTTATGAGAGAGAGAGAGAGAGAGAGAGAGAGAGAGAGAGAGGCAGACACAGGAGGAGGGAGAAGCAGGCTCCATGCCCGGAGCCCGACGTGGGACTCAATCCCGGGACTCCAGGATCACGCCCTGGGCCAAAGGCAGGACCTAAACCACTGGGCCACCCAGGGATCCCCTGTTTGTATTTTTTAGATAAATATCTAATATGTAACTGCTGGGTTGCAGGGTAGTTCTATTTTTAACTTTTTAAAAAATCTCCATACTGTTTTCCAGAGTGGCTGCACCAGCTTGCTTTCCCACCAACAGTGTAAGGGGGTTTCCCTTTCTCCACATCCTTGCCAACATCTGTTGTTTCCTGAGTTACTCATTTTAGCCATTCTGGTTAGTGTGAGGTAATATCTCATTGTGGTTTTCATTTGTATTTCCCTGAAGCTGAGTAACATGGAGCATTTTTTCACGTGTCTGCTGGCCATTGTCTTCTGCCCATTTCTTAACTGGATTATTTGGGTTTTGGGTGTTGAGTTTGATTAGTTCTTTATCGATTTTGGATACTAGCCCTTTACCTGATATGTCATTTGCAAATATCTTCTCCCATTCTGTAGGTTGTCTTTTAGGTTTGTTGACTATTTCCTTTGCAGTGTAGAAGCTTTTTATCTTGATGAAATCTTAATAGGTCATTTTTGCTTTTGTTTCCCTTGCCTTTCAAAATGAGTCTAGTAATAAGTTGCAGTGGCCAAGGACAAAAAGTTTGTTGCTTGTGATCTCCCGTAGGATTTGGGTGGATTCCTGTCTCAAATTTAGGTCTTTCATCCATTTTGAGTTTATTTTTGTGTATGGTGTAAGAAAATGGTCCAGTTTCATTCTTCTGCATGTGGCTGTCCAATTTTCTCAACTCCCTTTGTTGAAGAGACTGTCCTTTTTCCATTGGATATTCTTTCCTGCTTTGTTGAATATTAGTTGATCATAAAGTTGAGGGTCCAGTCCTGGGTTTTCTATTCTGTTCCATTTTGATATATGTGTCTGTTTTTGTGCCAGAATTGTACAGTTTTAACATGAGTTTTTTTGCTGCTGGATTTCTCAGAATCTTTAAAATGCAAATGTTGCTATAATTGCCCAAGAAGGATACATGGTATGCCACATTTCTCCAATTTGACCACCGAATCCTTTTTCTCAAGACATCTCAGGATACTACAGTTCCATGGAACAAACTCCAGAAAATAATTCTGATGGATTGTTTGAGTTAGAATGTGGCCTTAGCAGATATGGTCAAGGGCAATATTTTTTTTTGTAAATGGTGAGAAATAGCATCTTGCAAAATACATTCGTCATCTTATTACAATCCAGCAATTGTTTTAACTATGAAATTGTTATTTTCCATTTATATCAATATGAAAGACCACATTTAATTAATTTATTTCAAAGTCTCTTGATTTTTCTCTCTTTGTGGCATTGCATGTGGTTGGTCTTGTTTTCCTAAAAGTGTGTAAGCTCCATAAAGTCAATTATCATGCCTCCACTTTCACTGAATTATGCGTAGCACTTTGCCGCAGTGTTAGATGCAAGATCAATATTCAGTAGGCACACCTTGATTGAAGAAAATAAAACTTAAAAATGGAACAGAAGCAAATTTGTATAAACTTCCTATGTATTTGATAATGTCATCTAAGATTGTTGTGTTTTAATTATCACTCTCTGCTCCTTTCCCTCTGTCCCTTTTTAGCATCAAATACACCCTGCAAGGAAGGTAAAGGCAATAAATCTAAACAAGGCAATATTTTGAAAAAAAATTACGTGTTGCAGATAAATCTTTGGCTAACAACTTAAAACTATTCCAATTAGTCTTTTGTTTGATTGCCACCCAGTTTATTCATTAATTGGCCAACATTTTCATTCATACTTTTCATGGCTATGTTTTCCTTAATTATAAAATACAGTATCTTTCAGATATTTTTCCTTGCTTTGCAAGTCAGGAAAAATTTCCCTGCCATCTCATTCTGAAAGCACTTGGCAGGTAAACTTCTGTTATCATATCCTTGTGTAAGAAGGTCCTTAGCTTAGTCTAATGGTATGTTGCCAAGTAAACAATTTACAGTCTATTATTTCCACTGGAAATTCCCTTTTTCAAATTGAAGAATTTCACAATAAAAAGAATCACTAGTCAGAAAAACCTCAAGTTCTTCTTAGCTTTGGCATTTGAGGGGTGCAACTTAACCAGGTTGATGGTACCAATATATCAAACTATAACGGAAAATTAAAGACCAAGTAGTTCTGTTAACAATTTCATTGTCCCCACTTCCCTTGTCTGCCTGCTACTTCCCCCAACACCTTCATCCATAAAATCATTGGCCCCTCTGCATAGACCTCTTCAGAACCTGCCCTTGCTATCATCTCAGCCTTATCCCTGCCCCCAAACTTGTCCCTAATCCCTACTTCTTCCCATTAACAACCTTTGCTGGCTTCTTTCACGGTTCCTTTTCAAACTTTGTTAACTGTCAACATACTTTCTCTTTTTTCTCAAATCTCTCAATTAATGGCCTTCCTTTCTTCCAATCTAGCTCAAAAGCAAGGCAGGATATGGTTGGCATACTCTTCACTGAAAGTTCCAGACCATAGGCTCCAAAACACCTATTCACAATCCCATTTACTCTATTCATACAGGATTCTCCCAAACATTCCTATGGCTGTCATCCATAGTCTCTAGGGCCATCCCTCAAGTTTCTTGAAGTCAAACTCAGTTTTCATTCCTACTCCACTCAGTAACATCCTGTATATGGATTATAACATCAAAGTTGACCATCCAGCCAACATCCTGGCCTCCCAACTCCTCAGACTTTTCCTCCTTTCTAATTCACTCTACCTAGGTGCCTCCCCACCACCCATACACACAGTTATGCCTTAGAGGTTTATACTGAGTGTTGATCATGTCTAAGATATTGTAACTGGCTTATCAAACAAGCTGAACTCAGTAGAAGAGACATTATAAACTAGTTTAGGTGTTTATTTTCATATAACTCTCTTTGACTCTATTGAGCTTGTTCTGTCTTTCCCATCCCTGAATAAAATTTCAGGCAGATCCTATGGGTTTTTTCTGGTTGCTCTCATTTGTTAATTAAAAGCTTCATCTTTGACTTAGTAAAAAAAAAGTTCAATTAAATCTAAATCAAAACTTCACTCTTTTAGTCCATTCAAGTATTCCTTCCCCCATACTCTTTGAGCTATTTTCCTCTATCTCCTCCTCCATTACTGTCACTTAGCCACTCATTTTGCCCTCTAGGGAAGGTAAGAGAGGTGGGAGGGAAAGATTTAAGGAAAAGGAGAAGTCTCATTACACTGATGCCACTGAAATCCCTGTGCTTCATGCCCAACTTCTGGCATTTTTTCTCTTTAGTGCTTTTACAAATTTTTAGGTGACCCATCTATATTCCTTTAGCAAAGGTCATGTCTCCTCCTCATGGTCACACACAACGTATCTCACAGGCTCTGAATTCTGGTGATCTATGGGAGTCTGACTGTCTCACTCTTCCCAAAAGGACTGTATGGCAGAAATCCTTTAATACAACTCAAAAACAGTTATCCATAACTCAATGATAAGAAGAAATATTATCCAATTTTTTAAATGGACAAAAGGATTTGAATACATTTCTTCAAAGAAAGTATACAAATGGCCAATAACTCCATGAAGAAAAGATGCCCAACATCAATATTGTCAGTGAAATGAAAATCCAAACTACAATCAGACACCACTTTATACCTATTAGACTGGCTATAATTTTTTTTCTAAAAAAAAGACAACAAGAAGTGTTGTGAAAGATATGGAGAAATCTGAACTCTCATACATTGCATTCTCATTGTTACTAAAACTGTACAATGCTACAGCAGCTTTGCAAACAGTCTGGAAATTCCTCAAAAGGATGAACATAAAGTTACATATGATTCCATTCTAAGATATGTATTCAAGAGAACTGAAAACAGACATTTAGACCAAAACTTGAAACACAAATATTCATAATAACATTATTTGTAATATCAAAAACAAATATCCCTCAACTGTTGAATAAATAGACAAATATGGTATACCCACACAATGGAATATTATTCAGCCATAAAAAGTAAAGAAGAAGTGATTCATACTATAACGTAGATAGACCTTGAAAACATTATGCTAAGTGAAAGAAACAGACCAAAAAAGGGGGTAGCAAGATTTAAGATATAAATTCCATTTATATGAAGTGTCCCAAATAGGCAAATCTATAGATATAGAAAGTGGGTTAGTGGTCAACTACAGCAGATGGGTGGGGAGAATGGAACAGGGAGTGACTGCTAATGGATAAAAGGCCTCTTTTGGGGGAGATGGAAATGTTCCACATTTAGATAATGATGATAGTTGCACATCTCTGTGGCTAATCTTAAATCCACTGAGTTTATACTTTAAAAGAATGAATTTGATGGTAAATAAAGCTGTGAAGAAAAAGACAAGGAAAAGGAAGACCTATATCAGGTCCTATCACTGCCACATTGGTCCTTTCTCCTTACTGTAACCAGCCACCCTCTAATTAGGATTTCCCTATGAGACTTTTTTTTAGGAACTAGTTCCTGTGTCATCCAAATTTCAGGAAGCATATGTTAAGCTCTCAAAGTGACTCTTTGAAAAAGCAGTGTGTTACAGGCAAAAAGAAAAAAAAAGAAATGAATGAGCATGGCTGTGTTCCAATAAAACTTTAATTATAAAAATGAGGGTGGCCAGAGTTGGTCCATGGGCCTTAGTATGTTAACCCTGTTCTAGAGTCAAGTAGAAGAATTGATAGTGAAGGAGGATTCTTGACAACTTTGTCCAACTGGAAGAGCCCATTTTAACATCCTGTTAGAGTATCACATGATGAAAACCCTCTCCCCAACACTACCATCCTGTCCTTATGCTGGGCCAGCATTTTGCTCTCATCACCTCTCCTGTCCCTTCACACCTCTCTGTTTACCTGCTTGCCTCATTTCAGTCATTTCCTCCCATTCTGGTCCATGATGTCAATTTTGCTATACCTTCATCCTACATTCCATCCTACATTCACTTACCTCTGATCTTGTACCAAACCTTTCTTAAGAATTCCCAAGTCTCAGTAAATCCAGCCTTGTGGGATTTTTCCTGGCCCTGTAGTGTCCAGTGGTGCCAGGGCAATCTCACAACCATAGTATTAAGCTGTTCTACCACATGGTTAAACCTCTGGCTGCATCAGAGCCTTGCCACAAGCTAGCAGGATTTTCTCTAACTCTCAACAAGGACTCTTAACTTCTGTCATGCAGAGATGGTAGGGACCACCTTTATGAACTCTCCTTCTCCAGCTTAAAAGTACTTTGTGTCTCAATCTGTACCTAAATTGTCCAATATAGTGGCCACTACCTACACATGGCTACTGAGTACTTGAAAAATGTATAGCATGACTGAGGAACTAAATTTTTAAATTTTATTAAAGCTTAATTCATTTAAATGTAAAAAAACTGAAGCAGTGTAAAATATTTTCTGCTAAACACACAGTTCAGTGTTAGCTGGACTATTTAATTTTAACAATTGAAACTGTAGTTTCTAAATTAAGATGTACTGTAAGAATAAAATGTACACTGAATTTCAAAGACAGTAATAAAATATGAAATATTTCATTGATAGTTTTATACTAATAACCTGTTGAAATAATATTTTGATATTATTTCAATTAGTGTGATGCTATACTCTTCTCAGTTCTTCCTGTATCAGAATAAAAGACTTTTTTTTTTTCCCCTTCAGGTCCATCTCCTACAGAATTTATAAATCCTAGATTCATTTACCCTATACCGTGCCACATAATATCACTTTTCTTAATTATCATCAAACATTTCCTCTCTACTAGTTCATTTTTTATTAATGAAATATCAGAAAATAAGGGAGGAAGGTTAGTAGCCAGTTCTATTGATGCTTCCAGGAGTAATAGATAGAGTTACTCAGCTATCTAAAGCTAAGGGCTTGAAAGTCCAAAGAAATTCCCTTTGGAATTTCTTCCAAAGAAGAGGAAGAGCCAATACCACCCCACCAAATGAAAGAGACCCTCAGTATATTTGCATTAGTATTGTTGCTAGTTATGTCTACCTAAGTAATAAAGAACTTAATCAAGAATTTAATCCAGACAGGGTTCTTAAAAACAGACAGTCCGCCAATTGGAATTTTGGAGATGTGGCTATGAAAGAACATATCTGCCCTCATTTAAGTGAAGACTAACCAATAACTATGTGTATTTGAGGGCATTTTTTGCTGCTATTTCTTGTTTATTTTTTTAAGATTTTATTTATTCATGAGAGAGAGAGAGAGAGAGAGAGAGAGAGAGAGAGTCAGAGACATAGGTAGAGAAAGAAGCAGGCTCCGTGCAGGGAGCCTGATGTGGGACTCAATCCCGGGACTCCAGGACCATGCCCTGGGACGAAGGCAGGCACTAAACCACTGAGCCGCCCAGGGATCCCCTATCCCTTGTATCTAATACGATATTTTTTATTCTGCATAATTGCTAACTGTAAAAACAAAAAGAAGAAATGATGAATGTGTATCCTCCTTTGAGAAGGTAGGGCCAGGGGAAATTACATTTCTCTCTCCTGAGACTCACTGGGTACTGAACCCAGTTTCCAAGTGGAAATAGAAGCTAGCAGGTCAAATCTCTGGGGTCCCAGAAAAAAAAAACCCAACACTAACCATTTCAGAGGCCCAGGCTGGGCTCTTGCAGGTCCATTACTCCTTACCAAAGAAGAGTGCTGGATTCATATTTTATTATAATTTTATCTCGAGTCATAAAACCTACACCCAGCAGAAGGAGAGTTAATAAAGATTTGAGTAGAACTCAATGAAATAGAGACCAGAAGAACTGTAGAAAAGATCAACAAAACCAGGAGTTGGTTCTTTGAAAGAATTAAAAAGATAGATAAACCATTAGCCTTATTAAAAACAAAAGAGAAAAGACTCAAATTAATAAAATCATGAATGAGAAAGGAGAGATCACCACCAACACCAAGGAAATACAAACGATTTTTAAAACATGTTATGAACAGCTTTACGCCAATAAATTAGGCAATCTAGAAGAAATGGACGCATTTCTGGAAAACCAAACCTACCAAAACTGGAACAGGAAGAAATAGAAAACCTGAACAGGCTGATAACCAGGGAGGAAATTGAAGCAGTCATAAAAAACCTCCCAATACACAAAAGTCCAGGGCCAGATGGCTTCCCTGGGGAATTCTATCAAACGTTTAAAGAAGAAACCATACCTATTCTACTAAAGCTGTTCGGAAAGATAGAAAGAGATGGAGTACTTCCTAAGTCATTCTATGAGGCCAGCATCACCTTAATTCCAAAACCAGGCAAAGACTCCACCAAAAAGGAGAATTACAGACCAATATCGCTGATGAACACGGATGCAAAAATTCTCAACAAGATACTAGCCAATAGGATCCAAAAACATTAAGAAGATTATTCACCATGACCACGTGGGATTCATGCCTCGGATGCAAGGGTAGTTCAACACTCATAGAGCAATCAACGTGATTGATCATATCAACAAGAGAAAAAAAGAAGAACCATATGATCCTCTCAATAGATGCAGAGAAAGCATTTGACAAAAGACAGCATCCATTCCTGATCAAAACTCTTCAGAGTGTAGGGATAGAGGGAACATTTCTCAGCATCTTAGTAGCCATCTCTGAAAAGCACACAGCGAATATCATTCTCAATGGGGAAACACTGGGAGCCTTTACCCTAAGGTCAGGAACGAGACAGGGATGTCCACTCTCACCACTGCTATTCAACATAGTACTAGAAGTCCTAGCCTCAGCAATCAGGCAACAAAAAGAAATGAAAGGCATTCAAATGTCAAAGAAAAAGTCAAACTCTCCCTCTTCACAGATGACATGATCCTGTGCATAGAAAACCGAAAAGACCACCCCCAAGATTGCTAGAACTCATACAGCAATTTGCAGTGTGGCAGGATAAAAAGTCAATGCCCAGAAATTAGTGGCATTTCTATACACTCAATGAGACTGAAGAAAGAGAAATTAAGGAGTCAATCCCATTTACAATTGCACCCAAAAGAATAAGATACTTAGGCATAAACCTAACCACAGAGGTAAAGGATCTATACCCTAAAAACTACAGAACAGTTCTGAAAGAAATTGAGGAAGACACAAAGAGATGGAAATATATTCCATGTTCATGGATTGGAAGAATTAATATTGTGAAAAATGTCAATGCTACCCTGGGCAATTTACACATTTAATGCAATCCCTATCAAAATACCATTGACTTTCTTCAGAGAGTTGGAGCAAATAATCTTAAGATTTGTGTGGAACCAGAAAAGACCCTGAATAGCCAGGGGAATATTGAAAAGAAAACCAGAGCTGGAGGCATCACAATGCCGGATTTCAGGTTGTACTACAAAGCTGTGATCATCAAGACAGTGTGGTACTGGCACAGAAACAGACACATAGATCCATGGAACAGAATAGAGAAATCAGAAATGGGCCCTTAAGGCTATGGTCAACTAATTTTTGCCAAAGCAGAAAAGACTATCCACTGGAAAAAGGACAGTCTCTTCAATAAATGGTGCTGGGAAAATTGGACAGCCACGTGCAAAAGAATGAAACTAGACCATTCTCTTACACAATACACAAAGAAAAGCCCAAAATGGATGAAAGATCTAAATGTGAGACAATATTCCATCCAAATCCTAGAGGAGAACACAGTCAACACCCTTTTTGAACTTGGCCACAGCAACTTATTGCAAGATATGTCTATGAAGTCAAGGGAAACAAAAGCAAAAATGAACTATTGGGACTTTCTCAAGATAAAAAGCTTCTGTACAGCAAAAGAAACAAGAAACAGTCAACAAAACTAAAAGACAACCTGCAGAATGGGAGAATATATTTGCAAATGACATATCAGATAAAGGGCTAATATCCAAGATCTATAAAGAACTTATTTTTATTTATTTTTTTTATTATTTTTTTTTCTATAAAGAACTTATTAAACTCAACAGCAAAGAAACAAACAATCCAATCACGAAGTGGGCAAAAGACATGAACAGAAATCTCACAGAGGAAGACATAGACATGGCCAACAAGCACATGAGAAAATGCTCTGCATCACTTGCCATCAGGGAAATACAAATCAAAACCACAATGAGATACCACCTCACACCAGTGAGAATGGGGAAAATTAACAAGGCAGGAAACCACAAATGTTGGAGAGGATGCGGAGAAAAGGGAACCTTCTTGCACAACCCTCTTGTTGGTGGGACTGTGAACTGGTGCAGCCACTCTGGAAAACAGTGTGGAGGTTCCTCAAAGAGGTAAAAATAGATCTGCCCTACAACCTAGCAATTGCACTGTTGGGGATTTACCCCAAAGATACAGATGCAATGAAACGCCGGGACACCTGCACCCCGATGTTTCTAGCAGCAATGTCCACAATAGCTCAACTGTGGAAGGAGCTTCGGTGTCCATTGAAAGATGAATGGATAAAGAAGATGTGGTTTATGTATACAATGGAATATTCCTCAGCCATTAGAAACGACAAACACCCACCATTTGCTTCAATGTGGATGGAACTGGAGCGTATTATGCTGAGTGAAGTAAGTCAATCGAGAAGGACAAACATTATATGGTCTCATTCATTTGGAGAATATAAAAAATAGTGAAAGGGAATAAAGGGGAAAGGAGGAAAAATAAGTGGGAAATATCAGAAAGGGAGACATAACATGAAAGACTCCTAACTCTGGGAAATGGACTAGGGGTGGTGGAAGGGGAGGTGGGCGGGTGTGGGGGTGACTGGGTGGCTGGCACTGAGGTGGGCACTTGATGGGATGAGCACTGGGTGCTATTCTGTATGTTGACAAATTGAACACCAATAAAAAATAAATTTATTAAAAAAATAAGACACAGAGATAGGGTAGAAATATATGGGGGGAGGGAAGAGATATGTTTAATAAGAAATTTTCTCCTGTGTATATGTATACAGAATATACAGTTGTTTGTATATACAGAGTATATATATGTATATATATATATAGAGAGAGAGAGAGTATATATATATACACACACGTATACATATTATATATATGTATATATATACAAATAAAAATAGTTTCCATTTAGCATATGTTTAAAATCTATAATGATGTATGTATAAATACATTTTAAAAAAAGAAATAAGTCAATCTCATCTTCTTTATCCATTCCCACTATTTGCTTCGATGTGGAGGGACCTGGAGGGTATTATGCTTGAGTGAAATAAGTGAATCGGAAAAGGACAAACATATGGTCTCATTCATTTGGGGAATATAAAAATTAGTGAAAGGGAATAAAGGGAAAGGAGAAAAAATGAGTGAAAATATCATGGTGACAAAACATGAGAGACTTCTAACTCTGGGAAATGAACAAGGGGTAGTGGAAAGTGAGGTCGGCGGGGGTTGGGGTGACTGGATGATGGGCACTGAGGGGGAACTTGGCGGGATGAGCACTGGGTGTTATGCTATATGTTGGCAAATTGAACTCCAATAAATTTTTTTTTAAAAAAATAAGTCAATCGGAGAAGGACAAAGATTATATGGTCTCATTCATTTGGGGAATATAAAAAATAGTGAAATGGAATAAAGGGGAAAGGAGAGAAAATGAGTGAAAATATCAGTGAAGATGACAGAACATGAGAGACTCCTAATTCTGGGAAATGAACAAGGGGTAGTGGGATGGGAGGTGGGCCGGGGGTTAGGTAACTGGGTAATGGGCACTGAGGGGGACACTCGACGGGATGAGCACTGAGTGATATGCTATGTGTTGGTAAATTGAACTCCAATAAAAAAAATAAAAATAAAAATAAAATACCCGTCAAGTGCCCACCTCAGTGCCTGTCACATTTCCTTTATGTTGTTGTTGCATGGATTTGGGTGCTCCCATCCTGGGTGTATAAATATTTATAACATTAAAAAAAAACAACAAAATAAAATAAATTTTGTCTCGAGTCTATCAAAACAAAAGGTAAAGTCTTGTTTCTCTGAGTTTCATCTTTAAGTTTCATTTTTTAATGCATCTGTATAATTTTTGGAGACTTCTCTTCCAGGATTAAGGAGTGCACTTGTGATGAGTACCAGTTGATGTACGGAAGTATTGAATTACTATATTATACACCTGAAACTAATATCACCCTGTATGTTAACTAACTGGAATTTAAATAAAAACTTTAAAAATCACCCTTCCTTTCAAACCTCTGGTTTCAGTGTATAGTCTTTGATAAACTTCTGGCACAGAAAGATTTCATTGGTAGCCTCAATTTTGACTTTGGATATTTTTGTGTAGAGACAAGAAAGAGAGATTTTGTGGTAAACACTTGCACATGAGTGCATATCCATGTATAACATGATCCAAAAGGTAATGCCAGAATAAAATTAATATAAAATTCAAATTTTATGAGATTCCTGGGTAGCTCAGTTGGTTAAGCGTCTCCCTTCACTTCAGGTCATGATCCCAGAGTCCTGGAAGCAAGTCCCACATTGGGCTTCTTGCTCAGCAGGGAGCCTGCTTCTCCCTCTGCCTGCTGCTCCCCCTGATTGTGCTCACTCTCTTTCTCTTTCTGACAAATGGTTAAATAAAATCTCTTTTAAAAAACTAGAATTTTAAAGAAATCTGAGCTGCCCTCAAAAGTAGGTGAATCTGACTTCCTTCCAAATGGATATAGATATGGTATGGAAACGGGGAGAAAGTAACTTTAAAATAAAGAAAACAAACACTATCATCAAGCAGGTGGTCTAATCAACACCAACAGCAATAAGATACGTTGATAGTATATACCTTTGATATTGTGTGATAAAAAATGGTCTTTATTTCTGTGGCCTTCCTCCCCAAAACACCTAACTCTAGTCTAGTCATGATTTAAAAAGAAATCAGAAAAATCCCAAATGTGTGGTTCAATCAGTTAAATGTCTAATTCTCGATTTCAGCTCAGGTCATGAACTCAGGGCAGTAAGAAAAAGCCCTGCGTCAGTCTCTGCGCTGGGCATGGCGCCTGTTTAAGTTACTCTCTTCTTCTTCTCCCTTAGCCCCTCTCTCCGGCTTTCTCTCTCTCACAAACAAAAACAAAAGAGGGGTATTCTACAAAATACCCGATAAATATTCTCCAAAATTGTCAAAGCCTTCAAAACCAAGGAAGGTTTAAGAAACTGTCACAGCCAAGAGAAGCCCAAGCGATATGACAAACGTAATGTGATATCCTGAATAAGAACCTGGAAAGGAAAAAGGACATTAGGTAATACACTAAAGAAGTCTGAATAAATTATGGACTTAAGCTAATAATACATCAATACTGAGTCATTAATTATAGCAAATGTATAATACTAATGCAAGATGTTAACAATAGGGAAACTGCGTGCAGAGTATATGGGAACTCTGCACACATATTGTTCTAAAATAAAAGGTTTTTTTATACACAAAAAGAGAAATGTTGCTTATTTGTTCTAGTACAGGCCCCTAATAGATTACTAAAGAATATGAATATAAATGACTTGTTATGAACCTTGCTATAAAAACATCCTGGAGCCCATGCCATATAATTAATTATCTTATTAATAAGATCTTCGTATCATAAGCTTCTATTAGTGTCTCAGTAATTCAATGCCCCAAATAGTAGTATTCCACCCCTCAAAAAAAGTGGGTGGATTCCTGGATCACACTATACTTGAACAGATAAAACTTTAGCCTAGCCAAGCCAATTATACTGCCCATTCTAGTATTGGCTGGAACCCACTGCTATTTATGCCATTAGTAATTGGATTTCCTTGGAAAAAATCTTTCTCAATGTAATAAAATACCATAAAGTTCAAACTTAGTAGCAGTAGGCAAATTTTAATAACCCAATCTGCTCTCCATTGCAAAGTACACCAATTTGGAAAGAAGCTTGTAGACATATAAAATAAAATATTTGTTTTATTTGCCAATCCCATTTTTCTGTTCATTTTTTTCAATCGAGGTAATAAGTAAAAGTTATAGATTGATTTAATACTAGTTTCTACTTGAAAAGCAGAATCTCTGCAACTTTTTCTTTTGACTTTAGACACACAAAGCTAGATTTTTCAAAAGATGTTGCAAATTTAATGTTATATGGTATTATACTTTTATAGATGATTGCCTTCAGAGAGTTTTTAATTATCATTCGGACTGTGTGCAAGTTTTTCGTTAGAACATAAATAATGGTGATGAGAAAAACAGATAACTTATGTTATCTATTCACCAAATATTGAACCATCATTTGCTATGTCCCAGGCCCTATGCTCAGTGTAAGGATATAGTGGGGGCCAAAAACAGATGCAGGCCTTGTCTTCTTGGAACAAGTGACATTAGCCAAATAATTTATGTCAGATTATGTAATCAATTTGATTCAGTAGCCTCAACAATTTGGATTTAAACAAAGAACTGTTTTATTTTTCTAGTAAATGTTCTAATTCTGCTCTAATAATTCTCCTTTTTACTGGGTATCAAGACCCCTACTATCATCTCTGCCCTAATCCATGATTTGATGTCTCTTACAGTTATTATAACAGAATGCTTTTGCTTATGAAGATTCATTTCTGTTTATTTTTAAATTTCAATCACTTATTTGATAGACACTCCCCTTACCTACCTTGCAACTAGACTTACAGCTTAGGCAGGAATGGCTAGAGTATGTGGGAATTCCCTTTCACAGCATAACCTCCTTTCCTGCAATTTCCCTTCTTCTGAGTCCAACCCCAGAGGGGTCAGAGAAAAAGACATCTGGTTATAGAAAAGCCCACGAATGTCAGTATCTCCTTTCTTTAGTCATCACCACTGTTCATGCTTGCTGCGCATAGATATGGTGAGGGGAACCAGTGCTCAACAGGTTCACTGATGAGGAATTTATCCCAAGTAATTTGTCTAGGTTTGGTAGTCCCTTGAGAGATCCAGCCATATTTTCCAACTGGATGTCTCATACGTTTACCCCTTCCCTACAAAGAATTCAGAAAGAGAGGAGTATTCTATACTGCCGTCTTCAATGGCAACTAGGTGTATCAACTAATTATGCAATGGCCTATGCCCCATCTTCTGAGATGCTTGAAGTTACTGGGCCTCCAGACAGGAAATATGGGTAATTATAGGTGAAATATATATGAAATGTATAAAGGAAATAGAATCTAAGCAATCCAGGTGCAGAACATCTGTTTTGCAGTATCTATTAAAGCTGAACGCACAGGTACCCTATGACAGTAGCAATTCTACCCCTGAGCATATAGCTAACAAAAATGAGTACATAAGCACTCCCAAAAGTTACAATAGTATTCATAATAGTCAAAACTGAAAATAAATAGTAGAAATTTAGTAAAACAGCTAAATAAGTAATGGCATTCACACACAGAAATACTTTGCAGCAAAAAGACAAGACCAACTCCTATTATATGAAACATGGATGAATTTCACAAATATTGAGGCAAAGGAGGCAAAGGGAAAAAAAAAGCTATATATGTAAACTTTAAAAGTAATCAACATAAATGATAGTGCTAGGTATCAGGATAATGATTACCCTTGGAGAAGAAAGATATATAATGGTGGGAGACAGGGTGCTGCTAATGTTCTATTTCCTGATCTAAAGTGTTTATTGAGCTCTACACTTTACAATCTGCATTTTCCTGTGAATTACATAAATTACACTTCAACAGAATAATTACTTTTTTATTTGATTTTTTTAAATATTTCATTTATTTATTCATAGAGACACACAGAGAGAGAGAGAGAGGCAGAGACACAGGCAAAGGGAGAAGCAGGCTCCATGCAGAGAGCCCAACGTGGGACTCGATCCAGGGTCTCCAGGATCATGCCTTGGGTTGCAGACGGCGCTAAACCGCTGCGCCACCGGGACTGCCTGAATAATTACTTTTTTAAAAAGGACAATGTAATTCTTTCTATAGTAAGTTAGCAGTTATTATGTAAAAACTGTGCCCAAGGAAGCAGATTTAACACATATAGTTTCAGGAGGAGCTAATACTTATATATTCCCAGATAAAGCATGACTTCATTTGGAGCAAACTTATAAATTATTTTACTCATTTTCAATTCTTAGTGTTTTTTGCATGTGCAAAAGGAAAGTGAGAACTATCAGTGTGTTGGCCCCGATAGCAGAAGGACTTCTCAAAGTCTTAAATTATGTCAGTTTTACATCAAAGTCAAAGTTCAGACACTTCAGAGAGAAAGTAATTTAGGTTGAGTTCAATAAAAATTCATTGTTTTCTTCTACTGCAGGGAATCAAGGTTAAAAGTTCATTATGATGAAAGTGAAACAGCTCTCATTATTATGAATGCCATTGTAAATTCAGTTTAAAATTTCAACACAAGATAAATTTATTTGGCTTAACATACATAGGTATATATTTTTATTGCAAATATTTTTATTTTTTTTTTTGCAAATATTTTAAAATAGAACTATTCCATATAGGCCTACCAGTATAACAAAGCCATTATCTTACACAGTTAGCAAATTCCAAAAATTACATGATTTTAACCACTCCATCTCAAAAATGTCCCAGTTGAGTTATAAGCTATATGTAAATTAAGTTCACTCTCAAAAGTGCTGATGTTGGGTGAGAATGAGAAGACCCAGACCTCATTCCCCCACAGAGACACCAACATAATATCAATAAATGGTACGAAGAGTCTTTTTGAGAACTACAGAAAACAGTTAGGTAGTTACAGTACTCCAGGCAAGTACAGAGGCAAGAATGATGGTACTGAAATAAGTAAGAAAAGTCATTGCTTGGGATGCCTGGGTGGCTCAGCAGTTGAGCATCTGCCTTCGGTTCAGGGCATGGTCCTGGAATTTTGGAATCAAGGCCCACACTGGGCTCCCTATAGGGAGCCTACTTCTCCCTATGACTCTGCCTTGTCTCTGTGTCTCTCATGAATAAATAAATAAAATCTTAAAAAAAAAAGTCATTGCCTTTTATCCAAGATAACACTTTCACTAAGCTGGTACAGTGCTTAGCCTGATCAGGATAAAATACCCAACTCATCATGGTTTCTCCTTCAGGAAGAAAAGAACAGAATACCATCTAACATTCTAGCTTTTCAAGTGCTACCAAGAACTTGTTTCTATATAATCCAGTTTGGAACACTGACAGGAAGCTGACATATAATCAATGTCTGAGGGACACTGAAAACAAAGGAGAACTCAGTAGCTTGTGTGGCACCTGAGAACCTGAAATTCAGATAGACATCAGAGGGAACAGGAGGTTATGAACTGAAGAAAAAGAAATAGGCAAATCTCTCTAGCTGGGAAATTATATGTACAAGCCCAGAAAACACATCCCAAGAAAACACTTTAGAGGCCTTCAAAATCAGGCCAGGCTGACTGGTAAAGGTCTTCTACCCCCATGCAAAGCCAGTCTGTAAAGAACAGGAGAGGTACTTTTTCTTTCAAATGCCCAAATTTGAGGGAAGGGGCAAGATGCTGGAAGAGTAAGGGTCCTCAACTCACCTGGCCCCACAAACTTACCTAGATAACTTTCAAAACATCCTGAACACCTATGAATTTGACCTGAGATTTAAAGAGGGAATAGCTGGAATGTTATAGAGAGAAAAGTTTTCGCTTTTAACAAGGTAGGAAGGCGAAAAAATAAAATAAATAAATAAAAAAATAAAGTGGGGGAGGGGCTCCGCGAGGAGCCAAGCTAAAGTGAAAGGGTGAGAGCCTCCGGGGCAGGAAAGCCCTGCCCTGGAGAAGTGGGAATTTTGAAAATCTGAGCCTGAGCCTTCCCTGACAGAAAAGTGCTTAGCAGGGAAATCAGGCAGAGTCGCAGGGGGTGGGGGTGGGAGAGGAGGGGTGGGGGTGGCGGGCAGTGAAGCCTCAAGATTCCCAGAGCCACTATAAGAGGAGGGGCACCTGGGAGGAAGGAAGCTCACTGCAAACAATGGACCAATCTTGGTAAGTGGTTGGAGTGGAGCAGCCTTCCGGGCATTTGGGAGAAGCCAGTCGGTTAGGCAGGCTGGCTCCAGAGCTCCCTTTATCCTAGAGCCCGGCTCCAGACAGAGATAGCTGTTCCCCATTTCCCCTCGGGAGAGGTGGCTCCCAGGGGGCATGGGTCCAGCAGCACAGGGCCCCGGATCCCACGGTGCCAGGGGACACAGCCCCTGATCCTGCGGTTCCCCCAGGACAGGCGGAGGCGGGGAGGGCACAGGACAGTGAGGACTCTCCTGCCACTGGGTGCCCCCAAGCCGTGCAGGTCATCGCCCCTGCCCGTGAGCATCTAGGCCAGTGCAGACTGGGTGACTGTGGTTGATTAATGGGGGAGCTGACTCCGAAGCTGGAGATCTGGCCACCACCAGTGTTGTTGTTCCTCCTTGTGCCACCTTGTGCCTGGGAGAGGTGGGGCCACCAGGGAACAGAGGCCTCTCGGGGTAAACAGCTCTCACTGAACCCAGCACCTGGTAGGTGGGGGGCATCGCCGCCAGGCACACACACCTGAGAATCAGCACAGCAGACCCTCCCCACAGAAGACCAGCTGGAAGGACAGGGGAAGAGCAAGTTCTTGACCAAGCAGGGCTGAAAAGCGCCAGGACTGAGGGAAAATAGTATATAAAACTAGAGGGTCCTTTTTTTTCTTTTTCCATTATGATCCGTTTTTATATCAGACTAAACTTTTCCAATATTTTTTCTCTTTTCCCACCTTAACTACAATATTTTAACAGCTCTTCAATTTTAAGTTTTTTCCTTTTTGACTTTAATATTTCTAAAATTACATGTCTCAGATATGTTTTTCACTTTGGGATTCCCTTTGGTGTATTCAACTTAATTTTGGTAGATATACAAGATATGGGTATTTGTTTTTTGTTTTTTTCTGCCTCATTTTGTTTTACAATAGTGGAAGTTGGTAGCTTCTAAAAAATGACCAACATACACCTAGAACCAAGAAAAACACCATGCTGGTCCAATCTGTTAGATTATATTCCCTCTTCCTTACCATTCTGCCCCCCTCTTTTATCATGTTTGTTTTTGTGGTCAATGTTGGAGCTTATATATAAGTATTGCTGGTCTGTATAAATTTGGGATTGAGCACCTTCTAACATACAGAACAAAATACACTCAGAACCAAGAGGATCACCTTAGGTAGACTACATTCTCTCTCCACTACCACTTCTTCACTACCACCATCCCCCTGCTTTTTTCTTTTTCCTCTTTTGTTTTGTTTTGTTTTTTTTCTTTTCCTTTTTCTTTTTCCTTCTTCTTTGTTTTTGGCTTATTTTTACTCCTTTGTTTTAAAATTTGGTTTTCACTTTAGTGGTCCTTTTGTTTTATTTTGTTCTGTTCTTCTTTTATTTCCTGGTCTCCAACCAACTTGGAATCATCTAGGGTATATTTTACTTAGGTTCTGGTTGGTATTTTTGACTCAGCCCACTGATACAGCTACTTTGCTCTGGACAAAATGACTAGAAGGAAGAATTCATCACTACAGAAGGAACTGAAAATAGTACTCTCTGCCACAGACTTACAGAATTTGGATTACAATATGGTGTCAGAAATTCAATTCAGAAGTACAATTATAAAGTTACTGATGGCTCTGGAAAAAAGCATAGAGGACTCTAGAGACTTCATTACTGCAGAATTGAGATCTAATCAGGTCAAAATTAAAAATAGATTAAATGAGATAGAATCCAAACTGGATGCTCTAACTGCTAAGGTTAATGAGGTGGATGGAAGAGAGAGTGAGTGACATAAAAGACAAGTTCATGGAAAGGAAGGAAGCTGAGGATAAAAGAGAAAAACAATTAAGTGCCCATGAAAGAAAGGCTTAGAGAAATAAATGATAGCCTGAGAAGGAAGAATATATGTCTAATTGGGATTCCAGAAGAGACTGAGAGAGAAAGAGAACCAAAAAGTATACTTGAACAAATCATAGGTGAGAACTTCCCAAATCTGGGGAAGGAAACAGGCATTCAGATCCAAGAGATAGGGAGGACCCTCCCCCCAAATCAATAAAAGCCATTCAACACCTCAATATTTAATAGTGAAACTTGCAAATTTAAAAGATAAAGGGAAAATTCTTAAAGCAGCATGAAACAAGAGATTCTTAACTTATATGGGGAGGAATATTAGATTAACAGCAAACCTCTCCACAGAGACCTGGCAGGCCAGAAAGGGCTGGCAGGATATATTCAGAGTACTAAATGAGAAGAACCTGAAGCCAAGAATACTTTATCCAGCAAGGCTCTCATTCAGGATAGAAGGAGAGATAAAGAGCTTCCAGGATAGACAGAAACTGAAAGAATATGGAACCACCAAACCAGCTCTGCCAGAAATATTAAGGGGAATCCTGTAAAAGAAATAGGAAGCCCAAGAAACAATCCACAAAAACAGGGACTGAATACGTAATACAATGACACTAAATTCACATCTTTCAATACTTTCTCTGAACATGAATGGACTAAATGATCCCATCAAAAGACACAGGGTATCTGACTGGATAAAAAAGCAAGACTCATCCATTTGCTGTCTACAAGAGACTCATTTTACACCTAAGGACACCTCCATCCTGAAAGTGAAGGGGTGGAGAACCATGCACCATTCAAATGGTCCTCAAAAGAATGCTGGGGTAGCAATCCTCATATCAGATAAATTAAAGTTTATGCCAAATACTGTAGTAAGATATGAAGATACTTAAAGAGTATATCCCACAAGAAGACCTAACAATCATGAATATTTATATCCCTAATGTGGGAGCTGTCAAGTATATCAATCAATTAATAACCAAAGTAAAGGGATACTTAGATAATAATACACTAATAGTAGGAGACTTCAACACAGCACTTTCAGCAAATGACAAAATTTCTAAGCACATCACCAATGAAACAAGGGCCTTAAATGATACACTGGACCAGATGGATTTCATGGATATATACAGAACTTTCCATCCCAACACAACTGAATACACTTTCTTCTCAAGTGCACATGGAACTTTCTCCAGAATAGACCACATACTGGGTCACAAATCAGGTTTCTACAGATACCAAAAGATTGGGATTGCCCCCTGCTTTTTTCAGACCACAATGCTTTGAAACTAGAACCAAATCACCAGAAGAAATTTGGAAGAAACTCAAACACATGGGGGTTAAAGACCATTCTACTAAAAGATGAATGGGTCAACCAGGAAATTAGAGAAGGATTGAAAAGATTCATGGAAACTAATGAAAATGAAAATATAACCATTCAAAATATTTGGGATACAGCAAAAGTGGTCCTAGGAGGGAAATACATCGCGATACAAACCTCCCTCAAAAAAACTGGAAAAAACTCAAATACACAAGCTAACCTTAAACCTAAAGGAACTGGAGAAAGAACAGCAAATAGAGCTTACACCAACAGAAGAAAAGAGATAATAAAGATTCAAGCAGAACTCAATGAAATAGAGACCAGAAGAATTGTAGAAAAGATCAACAAAACTAGGAGCTGGTTCTTTGAAAGAATTAATAAGATAGATAAACCATTTACCAGCCTTATTAAAAACAAAAGGGAAAAGACTCAAAATAATAAAATCATGAATCAAAGGGGAGATATCACAACCAATACCAAGGAAATACAAACTATTTTAAAAATATATTATGAGCAGCTATATGCCAACAAATTAGACAATCTAGAAGAAATGGATGCATTTCTGGGAACCCACAAATTACTAAAGCTGGAACAGGAAGAAATAGAAAACCTTAACAGGCCAATAACCAGTGAAAATGGAAGCAGCCATCAAAAACCTCCCAAGACACAAAAGTCCAGGGCCAGATGGCTTCCCAGGGACTATCAAACGTTTAGAGAAGTAATACCTATTCTACTAAAGCAGTGTCAAAGGATAGAAAGGGATGGAATACTTCCAAACTCGTTTTATGAGGACAGCATTACCTTGATTCCAAAACCAGACAGAGAACTCACCAAAAAGAAGAATTATAGACCAATATCCCTGATGAACATGGATGCAAAAATTCTCACCAAGACACTAGCCAATAGGATCCAACAGTATATTAATATTATTTACCATGACCAAGTGGGATTTATCCCCGGGATGCAAGGTTAGTTCAACACTCATAAAACAATCAACATGATAAATCACATCAACAAGAGAAAAAACAAGAACCATATGATCCTCTCAATAGATGCAGAGAAAGCATTTGACAAAATACAGCATCCATTCCTGATCAAAACTCTTCAGAGTGTAGGGATAGAGAGAACATTCCTCAGCATCTTAAAAGCCATCTATGAAAAGCCCACAGCAAATATCATTCTCAAAGGGGAAACACTGGAAGCCTTTCCCCTAAGATCAGGAATGAGACAGGGATGTCCACTCTCACCACTGCTAGTTAACATAGTACTAGAAGTCCTAGCCTTAGCAATCAAACAACAAAAAGAAATGAGAGGCACTCAAATTGGCAAAGAAGAAGTCAAACTTTCCCTCTTTGCAGATGACATGGTACTGTACATAGAAAACCCAAAAGACTTCACCCCAAGATTACTAGAACTCATACAGCAATTCGGCAGTGTGGCAGGATACAAAATCAATGCCCAGAAATCAGTGGCATCTCTATACACTAACAATGAGACTGAAGAGAAATTAAGGAGTCAGTTCCATTTACAATTGCACTCAAAAGCATAAGATACCTGCGAATAAACCTAACCAAAGAGGTAGAGGATCTATACCCTAAGAACTACAGAACACTTCTGAAAGAAATTGAGGAAGATGTAAGGAGATGGAAAAACACTGCATGCTCATGGACTAGAAGAATAAATATTGTGAAAATGTCTATGCTACCCAGGGAAATCTATACATTCAATGCAATCTCTATTAAAATATCATCAACATTTTTTCACAGAGCTAGAACAAATAATCTTAAGATTTTTGTGGAAGCAGAAAAGACCCCAAATAACCAGAGGAATATTGAAAAAGAAAACCAATGCCGGGGCATTACAATGCTGGATTTCAAGCTATATTCCAAAGCTATGATCATCAAGACAGTATGGTTCTGGCACAAAAACAGATGCACAGATCAATGGAACAGAATATAGAACCCAGAAATGGGCCCTGAACTGTATAGTCAACTAATATTTTATGAAGCAGGAAAGACTATCCATGGATAAAGGACAGTCTCTTCAATAAATGGTGCTTGGAAAATTGGACAGCCATGTGCAGAAGAATGAAACAGGACCATTCTATTACACCATACACGAAGATAAACTCAAAATGGATAAAAGATCTAAATGTGAAACAAAGATCCATCCGAATCCTAGAGGAGAGCACAGGCAACACTTTTTGAACTCGGCCACAGTAACTTCTTGCAAGATTCATCCACGAAGGCAAAAGAAACAAAAGCAAAACTGAACTAGTGGGACTTCATCAAGATAAGAAGCTTTTGCACAGCAGAGGATACAGTCAACAAAACTAAAAGACAACCTACAGAATGGGAGAAGATATTTGCAAATGACGTATCAGATAAAGGGCTAGTTTCCAAGATCTATAAAGAACTTATTAAACTCAACACCAACGAAACAAACAATCCAATCATGAAATGGGCAAAAGACATGAACGGAAATCTCACAGAGGAAGACATAGACATGGCCAACACTCACATGAGAAAATGCTCTGCATCACTTGCCATCAGGGAAATACAAATCAAAACCACAATGAGATACCACCTCACATCAGAGAGAATGGCAAAAATTAACAGGACAGCAAACAACAGATGTTGGAGAGGATGTGAGGAAAGGGGGACACTTTTGCACTGTTGGTGGGAATGTGTACTGGTACAGCTACTCTGTACCAGTGGAAGTTGTGGAAGTTCCTCAAGATGTTAAAAATACAGCTACCCTATGACCCAGCAATTGTATGACTGGGGATTTACCCCAAAGATACATATGTAGTGAAACGCTGGGACACCTGCATCCCCATGTTCATAGCAGCAATGTCCACAATAGCCAAACTGTGGTAGGAGCCATGATGTCCTTCAGCAGATGAATAAATAAAAAAGATGTGGTCTATATATACAATGGAATATTACTCAAACATTAGTAATGATGAATACTCACCATTTGCTTTGATATGAAACTGGAGGGTATTATGCTGAGTGAAGTAAGTCAATTGGAGGACAATCATCATATGGTTTCATTCATACAGGGAATATAAGAAATAGTGAAAGGGATTACAAGGGAAAGGAGGGGAACTGAGTGCGAAAAATTAGAGAGGGAGACAAACCATGAGAGACTCTTAACTCTGGTAAACTTACAAAGGGTTGTGGAAAAGAAGATGGGCAGGGGGTTGGGGTGACTGAGGAGGGGACTGATGGAATGAACACTGGGTGTTTTACTATATATTGGCAAATGGAACTTCAATAAAAACAAATGAAAAAATAAAAATATTTTAAAAATCAAATGCCCAAGTTCCAGCAAAATATAACTACACATCTAAAGCAACAGAGAATTATGGCACAATCAAAGAAACAAAATAAATCTCTAGAAACTGACACTAAAGAAACAGAAATCAATTAATTACTTGACAATGAATTTAAAATAACCCTTTTTTAAATGGTCAACCAGCTGTAAGAGAACACAGATAACTACCAAAAAAATTAACTAGGAAATGATGCACGAACAAGAATGAGAATATCAACAAGGAGACAGAAACTAAAAAAAAGAACCAAACAGAAAATCTGGAATTGAAGCATCCAACTAAATTGGAAAATTCACTAGATGATTTCAAAAGCAGACTTGATCAAGTAGAATAATTAGTAACTCAAACACAAGTCATTTGAAATTATTGAGTCAGAGTAACAAAAAGAAAAAAGAATGAAGAAAGTGAGGAAGAGAGGTACTTGGCTGGCCAGTCAGTGGATCATGTGACCCTTGATTTAAAGGTTATGAGTTCAAGCCCCACATTGGGTGTAGAGATTACTTAAAAATAAAGAAAAAAAGAAAAGTGAAGAAGACCTAAGAGATTTATGAGATGTGACAGAGGAGACCACTTATGGGAGTATTTGTGGAGTCTTGTAAGAGTCCTAGAAGGAAGAGAAGGGAAGAAAGGTAGAGAGCTTATTTGAAGAAGTAACAACCAAAACATCTTAATTCTGATTAAGAAAATGGACATCCAAATTCAAGAAGCTCAAGAGATACCAACTAAGATGAATCCAAAAAATCCCTCACCAAGACACATCATAACCAAATTGTGAAAAGTCAAAGACAAAGAGAAAATATTGAAAACAGCATAAGAGAAAAGTGACTTTTCATATGCAAGGGAGTTCCCAAAAGATTATCAGCAGAAACCTTGCAGGACAAAAGAAAGCATGGTAATTTATTCAAAGTGCTGGAAAAAAATCTTCCAAATAAGAATCCTATAGTCAGCAAAACTGTCCTTCAAAAATGAAGGAGAAATCAACTTTCCTGGATAAACACAAGCTGAGGAAGTTCGTCACCACTAGACTTGCCTTACAAAAAATGGTTAAGGGAGTCCTTCAGGTTGAAATGAGAGGATGCTAGACAGCAACGCAAACACACACAAAAATATTTAGCTCTCTATGAAAGCTAAATATATAGACAAATCAGAATCCTTTAAAATTGTAGTGGTGGTGTGTCAATCTCTTTTAATTCTGTTCAGAATTTAAAATATAGAAGCATAAAAAATAACTATAAAATTATGTTATAGACAAACATAAAAAGATGTAATTTGTGACATGGTTAATACAAAGGAAATAATGTTAAAGAGTAGAGACTTTGTATGAAATTGAAGTTAAGTTGCTATCAGTTTAAAATAGATTGTGACAACTATAAGATGTTTTAGATAATCCCATGGTAACTACAAAGAAAACACCTAGAGAAAGAGAAAGGAATCATAGTATACACTACACAAAATCAACAAAACACAAAGGAAGACAGCAAAGAGTAACAAAATAGCTACATGACATAAAGAGAAAATTAACAAAATGGTAACAGTAAGTCTTTATCAGTAACTACTTCAAATATAAAGGGATTAAACTTCCTAAAAGACACAGAATGGCTAAATAGATTTTTAAAAACCCAACTATATGCTTTCTACAGAAGTCTCACTTCAGATGTAAGAACACACATAGGCTGAAAGTGAAAGGATGGAAAAAGACAGTCATGCAAATGGTAACTTAAAGAAAGAAGAGATGGGTATACTTTACTAGATAGCATAGACTTTACATCAAAAACTACCATGAGACAAACGAGGACATTATACAATGATAAAAGGGCCAATTCATTGGGAAGACATAATATTTTTAATATATGTGCACCTAAAATCAGAATATTCAAATATATGAAGCAAACACTGAACAAATTGAAGGAAGAACTAAACAGTTACATAATGAGATTTCTGTATCTTTTAATAATGGTTGACCAACCAGACAGAAAATAAGAGAAAACGGAAGACTCAAACAATACTATAAACCAGTTGTACATAACAGTCTGTCAAATGGCAGAATACGCATTCTTCTTGAATACACATGGAACATTCTCTAAGATAGGGCACATGTTAAGCCACAAAACAAGTCATAACAAATTTAAGAAAACTGGAACAAATATTAAGTATCTTTTCCAGTCACAATAGAACAAAATTAGAAATCAATAGCAAGGAGTGCCTGAGTGTTCAGTCAATTAGGTGTCCAACGGTTGGTTTTGGCTCAGTTCATGATCTCATGGGTTGTGGGATTGAGCCCTGTGTCACGCTGTGTGCGCAACGTGGAGACTGTTGGAGTTTTACTCTCCCTCTACTTCTGCCCCTCCCCATCCCCATGCTCTCTCTCTCTCTAAAACAAACAAATAAATTCTTTTTTATAAACTGGCAAACTCTTATCTAGACTAAGAAAGAAAAGATTCAAATAACAAAAATTATAACTGAGACAGAGGACGTGACAATTTATACTACAAAAATTGAAAAGTATTATAAAAAACTACTATGAATAACTATATGCCAACAAATTGGATAACCTGAAAACACACAAATTCTTGGAAATGTACCATGACTGAATTATGAAGTAAAAAAGAAAAATCTGAACACACCTATAACTAGTTAGGAAGTTGAATCTGTAAATGAAAACTTCCCAACAAAGAAAAGCCCTGGATCTGAAGTCTTCTCCGGAGAATTCTACCAGACATTTAGAGAAGAATTAAACCAATCTTTCTCAAACTCGTCAAAAAATTGAAGAGGAGGAAGCATTTCTAGACACATCTTTGGGGGCCAACATTGCCTAGATACCAAGGCTAGACAAAGATACCATAAAAAAAGAAAAATACAGACCAATATCCCTATGAATATCGACGCAAAAATACTCAACAAAATACCCAAAATTGGTACAATAACTGTGGGAAACAGGATGGAGATTTCCAACCCCCCAAAATAAAAATAGGAATACCATATGATCCCGTAATTCTACTATTGGCTGTTTACCCAAAGAAAACAAAAACACTATCTAGAAAAGATATATGTACCTCTATTTTTATTACAGCAATATTTATAATAGCCAAGATATGGAATTAATCCAAGTGTCCAGTGACAGAAGAATGAATAAAGAAAATGTGGTGTATATATTTACAATGGAATATCACTTATCAATAAGAGTAGAATCTTGTCGTTTTTGATAATGTGGATGGACCTAGAAAGTCCTACACTAAGTGAAATAAGTCAGACAGAAAGTCAAATACCATACGAAATCTAAAAAACAAGCAAAATAACACAGTCTCTTAAACACAGAAAACAAACTGGTTGTTGCCAGAGGGACAGAGAGTGGAGGGTGGGAAAAAAATAGGTGAATATTAAGAGATGAAAACTTCTAGTTATAAAATAAATAAGTCACATAGATGAAAGTACACTATAGGGAATATAGTCAGTAAGACTGTAGTAACATAGTATGGAGACACATGGTGACTATAGCTACCATGTTGAACACTGAGTAATGTATAGAACTATTGAAATAATATGTTGTACACCTGAAACTAATATAACATTGTATGCCAGTTATAGTTCAACAATAAAAAAGTGTTCCCCCCAAAACAAAAAATAAAACATTGTTGAAGAGTAAAAGACATCAGAAATAAATAGAAAGACATTACATATTCATGAATTGGAAGACTTTTTACCGCAATTTATTTATTTATTTTTTTGTTTTTTTAAAGATTTTATTTATTTATTTATTTATGAGAGACACACAGAGAGAGAGAGAGACAGGCAGAGGGAGAAGCAGGCTCCATGCAGGGACCCTGACGTGGGACTTGATCCCAGGCCTCCAGGATCTGGCCCTGGGCTGAAGGTGGCGCTAAACCACTGAGCCACCCGGGCTGCCCACCACAATTTTTTTTAAAGTGTCTTGCTTAAGTCATGTTATGTGGTTTCCCTACCCGTGACACATAGTGATTCAATCAACTGATCATTTTTGAAGCAAGCCATCTCCAACACTCCTCTCCAACCCATTCCAGAGAATGAATCTCTAATTCTGTGAGTTATGATAAATTTTCCTGGGATGAGGGTGGTGTAGAGAACATTCAAACATGGTTTTGGCAATGTCCACAATAGCCAAACTGTGGAAGGAGCCTCGGTGTCCATCGAAAGATGAATGGACAAAGAAGATGTGGTCTCTGTATACAATGGAATATTACTCAGCCATTAGAAACGACAAATACGGGATCCCTGGGTGGCGCAGCGGTTTAGCACCTGCCTTTGGCCCAGGGCGGGGTCCTGGAGACCTGGGATCGAATCCCACGTCGGGCTCCCGGTGCATGGAGCCTGCTTCTCCCTCTGCCTATGTCTCTGCCTCTCTCTCTCTCTCTCTCTCTCTGTCTCTCTCTCTCTCTGTGATGACTATCATAAATAAAAATCTTAAAAAAAAAATAAAAGAAACAACAAATACCCACCATTTGCTTCGACGTGGATGGAACTGGAGGGTATTATGCAGAGTGAAATAAGTCAATCAGAGAAGGACAAACATTATATGGTCTCATTCATTTGGGGAATATAAAAAATAGTGAAAGGGAATAAAGGGGAAAGGTGAAAATGAGTGGGAAATATCAGAAAGGGAGACAGAACATGAGAGACTCCTAACTCTGGGAAACGAACTAGGGTGGGTGGAAGGGGATGTGGGCGGGGGGGGGGGGGGGGGGGGGGGAGGGGGGGTGTGACTGGGTGACGGGCACTGAGGGGGGCACTTGATGGGATGAGCACTGGGTGTTATTCTATATGTTGGCAAATTGAACACCAATAAGAAATAAATTTATGTTAAAAAAAAAAACATGGCTTTGCTTATGCTCTTCCCAGTTTGGAAAGTACATGACATATTTGGGAAACTAATTAATCTGTAGTGGCAGGGGAATGAAGGCTGAAGCAGTGGGAAAGAGGTAAGGTTAGAAAGGTCCAATGTTATAGAAAGGCTTCCAAACTCTGTCCCCATCCAAACAGGTGGAATTTTACCTTATGGTCAATGGAAAATCTCTAAGAAGTTTCCACAGAGGCAAGTGACAAGATCCCATTTGCACAAAGGATGTACTGGCAAGAACAAAGACTAGAAGCAAGGAGACCAACTGATGTAGTTAAGCTGGTGTCATCTGTATTTTTGCAAAAACTTCTTAAAGAAATTGTGGAAGGGATGAATTTAAGAGATGTTTTTGAGGTAGAAGAGGATTTGGTGACAAACGAGGGGATGAATTGAAAAGCAATTAAAGAAACAAATATTACTTGGCATAAGCCTGCACATAGTAGGCATCCAATAAACATTAATTTCTCTATTTCTTAAGAGTGTACATAGACATATAACTAGCATGAGTTTTCTGTTCCTTTGTTACTGGAAGAACTATGACTTTTTAAAAATAAATATATTTTCATCTGGGAAAATATGTCAAATACAATAAAAATTAAAACACCACTGAGGGGGGCACTTGATGGGATGAGCACTGGTTATTATACTATATGTTGGCAAATTGAACTCCAATAAAAATATATATATGAAAAAAACAACCACTTTGGAAAAATTTTGGTAATACTTGACAGAACTTGGCTACATTGAGTAAAGTTGAAGATACTCATATCCTAAGACCCTGCAAATCCACTTCTGGCTATAACCTCTACAGAGACTCTCACACATGTGAAAGCTGGAACCAATCAAAATGTCTGTTAAGAGGAAAGTGGATACTGAATTGTGGAACACTGATGTAATAGCATATACCACATATATAGTGTTTCAGCATGGATAAATTCCAAAAATGTATCAAGCAAAACAAAAAAAAAATATTACAGAGCGATATGTATGACCATGTGTTTAAGGCCTATTAAATAATAGTATGTAATAAGTAAGGGAAGAGGCTTGTGAAAAGAGGAGTGCACAGTAGATCTTAATTATATTTATGACATTTAATTTCTTTGAAAAAAGGACTTGAAACATAATGGTAGGATTTGATAGAGGTGGACACACTGGTATTCATCACAAGATTCTCTATCCTTCAAAGGGAAGGGGGGGGCAAACCAAGAAATATACTCTTCAATATAGAGAAAAAAACTGACGGTTACCATAGGGGAAAGAGGTGGGGGAATGAGTGAAATAGGTGATGGATTAAGGAGCGCACTTGTTGTCATGAGCACTGGATGTTGTATGTTAGTGTTGAATCACTATATTTTACACCTGAAAGTAATACTACACTGTATGTCAACAGGAACTTAAATTAAAACTTTTAAAAACCCCAAGATTTTCTAATTATTCATAGTTTGAAACTTCTGCAATAAAATACAAAGAAAAATGCAGTAGTCATTTGTCTATTGTCCTCTAAGCTGCCGAATAATATTATGTCCAGTATATGCTAAAGTTTTCACGACAGAAATTAGGCCACTTCTTTAACCTTGAATGATCTCCATAGAAATAGCAACCACTTTGGTGCACCACATAGAGAGTTCTGAGAAATTGGTGCTCATTTTGGCTCTGATCTTGAGCAACTCAATAACTGTCTTATGGAGAGGAGACAAAGAAAAAATCCTAAAAGTAGCTCAGGACAAGAAGTCTTTAACATACAAGGGTAGAAATACCAGACTGGCAGTAGACCTATCCTCAGAGACCTGGCAGGCCAGGAAGGACTGGCATGATATATTCAGGGTACTAAATGAGAAAAATATGCAGCCAAGAATACTTTATCCAGCTAGGATGTCATTCAAAGTACAAGAGATAAAAAGCTTCCAGGACAAACAGAAGCTAAAAGAACTTGTGATCACCAAACCAGTCCTACAAAAAAATATTAAAAGGATCCTTTAAGCAAAGAGAGAGCCCAAAAGTAACACAGACCAGAAAGGAACAGAGACAATCTACAGAAACAGTGACTTTACAGGCACTAAATTCATATCTTTCAATAGTTACTCTGAATGTACTCTAGACACAGGGCATCAGATTGAATAAAAAAGCAAGACCCATCAATATGCTATCTGCAATAGACTTAGACCCAAAGATACCTCCAGATTTAAAGTGAGGGGATGAAAAACCATTTATCATGTTAATAGATATCAAAAGAAAGCTGGGGTAGCAATCCTTATCCCAGACAAGTTAAATTTTAAACCAAAGACTATAATATGAGGAAGGACATTATATAATAATTAAAGGGCCTATCCAACAAGAAGATCTAACAATTGTAAATATTTATGCCCCTAACATGAAAGTAGCCAATTATATAAACCAATTGATAGAAAAATTAAAGAAACTCATTGATAATAATACAATACTAGTAGGGAAGTTAGCATCCCATTCACCGCAATGGACAGATCATCTAAACAGAAACTCAACAAGGAAACAAGGGCTTTTTTTTAAAAGATTTTTATTTATTTATTCATGAAAGACACACAGAGAAAGAAAGAGGCAGAGACACAGGTAGAGGGAGAAGCAGGCTCCATGCAGGGAGCCTGATGTGGGACTTGATCACAGAACTCCAGGATCATGCCCTGCGCCAAAGGCAGGCACTAAACCACTGAGCCACCCAGGGATTCCTGAAACAAGGGCTTTGAATGCACCAGAGGAACTTCACAGATATATTCAGAGTATTCCATCCCAAAGCAACAGCATATTTCTTACATGTATATAGAACATTCTCCAGAATAGATTACACACTGGGTCACAAATCAGGTGTCAACTGGTACCAAAAGACTGGGATCATTCTCTGCATATTTTCAGACCACAGTGCTTTGAAACTTGAAGTCGATCAGATGAGGAAATTTGGGAAGAACTCAAATACATGAAGGCTAAAGAGCATCCTACTGAAGAATGAATGGGTCAACTAGGAAATTAAAGAAGAATTTTAAAAACTCATGGAAATAGATGAAAATTAAAACACAACTTGTTCAAAACCTTTGGGATGCAGCAAAGGTGGTCTGAAGAGGGAAGTACATAGCAAAAGAAAGCTTCTCAAGAAACAATAAAGGTTTCCAATACACAAGTTAACCTTACATCTAAAGGAGCTGGAGAAAAAAAAAACAGTAAATAAAGCCTAAACCTAGCAGGAGGAGAAAAATAATAAAGATTAGAGCAGAAATCAATGCAATAGAAACCAAAAGAACAGTAGAACAGATCAATGAAACTAGGAGCTGGTTCTTTGAATGAATTAACAAGATTGATAAACCCCTGGCCAAATTTATCAAAAAGAAAAGAGAAAGGACTCAAATTAATAAAATCATGAATGCAAGAGGAGAGATCACGACCAACATCAAAGAAACACAATTTTAAGAACATATTATAAGCAACTATATACAATAAATTGGGCAATCTAGAAGAAGTGGATGCATTCCTAGAAACTTAAAAACTATCAAAACTGAAACAGGAAGAATTAGAAAACCTGAACAGACCATAACCAGCGAGGAAATTAAGCAGTAATCAAATATCTCCCAACAAACAGGAGTTCAGGCCAGATGGCTTCCCAAGGGGATTCTAACAAACATTCAAACAACTAAGACCTATTTTTCTGAAGCTGTTTCAAACAATAGAAATGGAAGGAAAACTACCAAACTCATTCTATGAGGCCAGCATTACCTCAATCCTAAAAATCAAAGACCTCACCAAAGAGGAGAATTACAGAACAATATCCCTGATGAACATGGATGCCAAAATTCTCACCAAGATACTAGCCAATAGAAACTAATAATACATTTAAAAGATTATTTACCATGACCAAGTAGGATTTATTCCTGGGCTGCAAGCCTGGTTCAACATCCACAGAATCAATGTGATACACTACATTAATAAAAGAAAGGACAAGAACTATATGGTCCTTTCAATAGGTGCAGAAAAACCATTTGACAAAATGCAGCAACGTTTCTTGCTTAAAACTCTCCACAGTGTAGGTAGGGATAGAGCAAACATACCTCAATATCATGAAAGTCATATATGAAAAGCCCATAGAAAATATCATTCTTAATGGGAAAAAACTGAGAGCTTTTCCTCTAAGGTCAGAAACACGACAGGGATGTCCACTACTACCACTGTTGTTCAACATAGTACTAGAAGTCCTAGCCTCAGAAATCAGACAACAGAAAAGAAATAAAGGGCATCTGAATCAGCAAAGAAGTCAAACTCTCAGTCTTTGCAGATGACATGATACTCTGTATGTGGAAAACCCAAAAGACTCCACCCCAAAATTGCTAGAACTCATACAGGACAGCAAGTTGCAACCTTTCTGGATATACCATCAATGCACAAAAATTAGTTGAATTTCTTTACTCTAAAAATGAGGCAGAAGAAAGAGAAATTAAGGATTTGATCCCATTTACAACTGCATCAAAAATCATAAGATACCTAGGAATAAATGTAACTAAAGAGGCAAAGGATCTGTACTCAGAAAACTATAGAACACTTATGAAAGATATTGAGGAAGACACACAGTAATGTAAAAACATTCCATGCTTATGGATTGGAAGCATAAATATTGTGAAAATGTCTATGCTAACTAGAGCAATCTACACATTCAATACAATCCCTACCATCAACTTTTTTCCATGGAGCTGGAACAAATAATCCTAAAATTTGTAAGGAACCACAAAAGACCCCTAATAGCTAAATGAATATTGAAGAAGAAAACCAAAGCTGGGGGCATCACAATGCCAGACTTTAAGCAATTTTACAAAGCTGTGATCATCAAGACAACACGGTACTGGCACAAAAACAGATACATAGATCAATGGAACAGAATAGAGAACCCAGAAATGGGCACTCAACTCTATGGCCCACTAATCCTTGACAAAGCAGGAAAGAGTATCCAATGGAAAAGAGATAGTCTCTTCAACAAATAGTGTTTGGAAAATTTGACAGCCACATGCAGAAGAGTGAAACTGGACCATTTTCTTACACCATACACAAAAATAAACTCAAAATGGATGGAAGACCTTAATATGACACAGGAATACATACAAATCCTAGAAGAGAACACAGGCAGCAACCTCTGTGACCTCAGCCACAGCAACTCCTTCCTAGACACTTCTCCAAAAGGCAAGGGAAACAAAAGTAAAAATGAATTATTAAGACTTCATCAAGATAAAAAGATTTTGCACAGCAGAAGAAATAGTCAAAAAAACCAAAGTCAACCTATAGAATGGGAGAAGATATTTTCAAGTGTCTTATCAAATAAACAGCTAGTATCAAAGTCTATAAAGAACTTATCAAATTCAACACCCAAAGAACAAATAATCCAATCAAGAAATGAGCAGAAGACATGAGCAGATACTTTTCCAAAGAAAACATACAAATGGCCAACAGACACATGAGAAAAAGTTCAGCATCACTTGGCATCAGGAAAATACAAATCAAAACCACCATAATGTACCGCCTCACATCTATCAGAATGACTAAAATTAACAAGGCAGGAAATGACAGATGATGCTGAGGATGCGGAGCAAGGGCAATCCTCTTACACTGTTGGTGGGAATGCAAGCTTGTGCAGCCACACTGGAAGACAGTATGGAGGTTCCTCAAGAAGTTGAAAATACAGCTACTCTACAACCCAGCAATTGCACTACTAGGTATCTATCCCAAAGACACAAATGTATTGATTCTAAGGGGCATATGTACCCCAATGTTTATAGCATCAATGTGCACAATAGCCAACCTGTGGAAAGACCCCAGATGTCCATCAACAGATGAATGGATAAAGAAGATAATGGAATACTATTCAGCCATCAAAAAATGAAATCTTGCCATTTGCAAAAATGTGGATGGAACTAGCAGGTATTGTGCTAAGCAAAATAAGTCAATTGGGGAAAGAAAATTATATGATCTCCCTCATATGTGGAATTTAAGAAACAAAACAGAATAGCATAGGGGAAGGGAGGAAAAAATAAAATGAGACAAAGTCAGAGAGGGAGACAAACCATAAGAGACTCTGAATCATAGGAAAGAAACTGAGGGTTTCTGGAGAGATGGGGTGTGGAGGATGGTGTAACTGGTTGATGGACATTAAGGAGGATACATGATGTAATGAGCACTGGGTATTATACAAGACTGATGAATCACTGAACTCTACCTCTGAAACTAATAACACATTATATGTTAATTAATTGAATTTAAATTTAAAAAATTAATAATTGTCTTATGACCTTGAGCAATTCATTTTATTTTGGTCCTCAATTTCTTCACCTCTTCTTCTACCAGTTAGCTAAGAAGATAGTCTGAATCTTATTGTGAATCTTAAAAACAAGAAGGATGGCTGCCACATATTGCTACACCCAGATGCTGATAAGCATTTTAATTAGGATTAAATTGTAGATGCATTTATGTCCTGTTATAATCTCTAATCTATCCACCAGGAAACTAAGGCTTAGAAAAGTTAAATAACTTGCCAACAGACAAAGCAGGAATTTTAACTTAGATACATCTATCACTTTGCAAGTCCAAAGTCCACGCATGGACTTAACCTGACCCAAAGACTCTTACTAGTTGGCAAATTGAACACCAATAAAAAATAAATTTATTAGTAAAAAAAAAAAAAGACTCTTACTAGCTCAGATCATACTATTAGTGAGTATTCCTCTTAATGTTCTGAGTAGGTTAGACATGTAACTTATCCTTCAAAGAAGGATACTTCAAGAGTAAAAGGGACACTGTTAATAATTATGCCAGGCATAAACCAGGACTGTACCAGCAAACCCAAATACATGGTCACCACAGTTCTGACTCTGTAGCAAACAAATTCCAGTAGGCTTTTCAGAGATATGATACAAGCTTAGTGGTTTTCTAGTGTAATAACACAGGTCATTTAGATGCCCAATCTAAGGTTCTGTTGCTCTCAGCACTAGAAGTTCTCCCAACCCAGCTGGCTAAATAGAGGGCTGGAATGGTGCCTTCCAATGGTGTCTTTATACACAGCTGTTGCCCACAGAGGGGCATAGCAGCTGTTCCAAAGTCCTTCCATGGTTTTTCCTTTACTGTCCTATTCATGTTCTAACATACAGTTTCTGCTTCCTCTGTTACTGAGGCACTTAGAAAAATCCTATCTGCAAAGAAGGCTCTCACTCCTGAAGCCTTTGATATAAGAATGGGATGATGTTGCCCTCTGGTGTTATTAAGGAGGCAGCAAGGCTGTCAGGATGGTCAGGACAAGGGTGCCTAACCTTTACCAAGCAAGTGCATTAAAACCTCTTCATATTTAATGCTTACAACAACTTTAAAGTTCATTCTTATATTCTCCATTTTATAGATAAGAAAAATGCTCAGAGAAATTAATTTATTCAAGGTCACACAGCTAGGAAGTAAATTGAAATTCGATCTCAAATCTGTCTAGCATTAAAGCCCATGTCTTTCCTTGTATTAGTCTATAGGCCACATAAAAACCGAGTCTTTAAGTATTCAAAATATATTAATGGAACGCTATTTTATAAAAGAAATTGAAGGGCAGCCCGGGTGGCTCAGCGGTTTAGCGCCGCCTTCAGCCCAGGGCCTGATCCTGGGGACCCGGGGTCAAGTCCCACGTCGGGCTCCCTGCATGGAGCTTGCTTCTCCCTCTGCCTGTGTCTCTAACTCTCTCTCTCTCTCTCTCTGTCTCTCATGAATAAATAAATAAAATCTTTTTAAAAAGAGAGAGAAAGAAATTAAAGTTGAGGATAGGTTGACTTATTCCATAAAGAGATCTCGGAGTACTTTAAAATGAAAAATGAAATATATATACCCTTATATGCTTGGGGGCTGGGGGCAGGCAGTCCATTTTGCCTTGGCTTGTGGGATTTTTTTCACTTTTAATACATTCCTACATCTTTATTAACATTTTCCTACATTTTAAAAAAACTATCTCATTGATCCTTGTTTCTTATTTCTGAACCTCCTGCCACTTTCTCTGTACCAGGTTTCTTAGTCCCCTTGTGTTACAGTCATTGGTGAACCTAATTCTGCCATCCATCATCCTCATATTACATAATAAGCTACCTGAGAGCTAAGACTATGTCTTACTTTTTTCATTTCAAACCCTACAGTATCTATCACAGCACTCCACAAAGAATAAAGCCTCAAGGCATTTGCAGAATTCAGACTGCAAGAGATGTCAGCCACTGTCCTTGATTATATTTTAATTCCACAACATTAATATTTTCTTCCAACTTGATAACATCCCACTGGGTCCTCTTACAGAGTGAACTGGCCATGTTAAATGCCTAATAGCCTGACAAGATCAATGCTCTCCTACACACATCCACATACTGGCAAAAGCATACGTCAGTGAATGTTGAGGTTGGGCTAGAGATGTGGTCTCTTCCACATCTCAAGAGTGGAGGCTGTGGGGCAGTCTGCTGCCCTTGTCTCTATCTTCCCTCATTCTCCCATTCCCTTCCTCCATATTTAGTCATTATTCTGTTCTACCCCAGCATCATCTACCCTCTCATTCGATTGCTCCCTTAAATAGAGCCTTTCTACTTTTTCCTTTCCCTAAATGGCTTTCACTGATTCTGGCTTTTGTGAGTCCTCTGTTTTCAGGGAAATGTAGCTAACCTCCTGACCTCTAATTCTGCTACAGACCAGCTGTCTTGCCACAGGCCATGTATTAACCCTGTTTAAGCAAGTCTTTAAATTCCTGGGATGCTCAGTCAGCAGCATCACCATCTGCTAGGAGTTTAACCCCTGGCTCCCTGGGTTTTAACAGTGGAGGTGGATCAGACACACAAGTTTCCATATGTGAGTAGGTATGAGCCACATAATACTTTAATGCTTCTCAGCAATTCCACTCAAGGTCAGCAAAGTAAGTTTTGATATTGAAAAGCATGTTTATGTCAGTTTGTTTCAGTGATATGTAATAGCAAAATACTAGAAGCAATTTATATATTCATGCAATACAAAATTCAGCCCTATGATAACACAACAAAAATGTTTTAAATGGCTTTAGAATATTCTATGGTTTTGAAATATATTTCTTAACCTGCAGAAATGCTTAAGTTATAATGTTAAGTGGAAAAGAAGAATATAAAAATAAATTAGGGACTCCTGGGTGGCTCAGTTGGTTAAGCATCTGCCTTTGACTCAGGTCATGATCCCAGGGTCCTGGGATAGAGCCCTGCATCAGGCTCCCTGCTCAGTGGGGAGCCTGCTTCTCCTTCTCCCTCTGCTGATCCCCTTGCCTGTACTTTCTCTCTCTGTGTCAAATAAATAAATAAAACCTTTTTAAAATGCATCAAATATGGGGTGCCAGGGTGGCTCAGTGGTTAAGCATCTGCCTTTGGCTCAGGTCGTGATCCCAGGGTCCTGGTATCGAGTCCCCGCATCAAGCTCCCCGCAGGGAGCCTGCTTCTTCCTCTGCCTGTGTCTCTGCCTCTCTCCTGGTGTCTCTCATGAACAAGTAAATAAAATATTTCTTTAAAAAAGCATCAAATAATAACCATTTTGAGGTATTTTATCCAATTATTTTTTCCTGCAACATACATTCTAGAAAACATTTAAAAAAACACTTTTACATATTCATAGTAATAAATCAGTACAAATACAATAGCTCTGGTGTAGGTACAGCATATTAACTAGCATAAACCCACAGCTGACAGGTGGGATAAACTATTTTTATTGCTTCCACCAAGTCCTGGAACTTTCTTCTGTTAACAATTTTTCAACAATGCCTCCATAAAACAAAACAAAACAAAAAAACTACTTTATTTCTCTCGTCTCTTCTCTCTTTCTTCTCAAAGTCATCCCAGGTCTACTTCTTGGCACCTCTCTGAGTCACAGCTCAGGGAAGTAGAAAAGCAGAATACAGCAAATACTTCTATTTCATCTTTCTACTAAGACTCTCTTGCTTGAATCCCTGAGAAGACACAGGACACTGTCATCAGAGAAAAACTGGTTGCCCCTGAGTACACAATTCTATTAAAAAACTACAATCTAAAAAAATAGAAATAATAAAAATAAAAATAAAAAATTACAATCTCACCACTGTCATTTCAGACAGGTGAGATTAGAACTTTGTATAGTAATTGCCTAATTCTGGCAAATAGGCAAGTAAATACAATACTTTTAAAAACTGTAATATAAGGCACTCTCAGGCCTTTGGCATGTATGCAGAAAGGGTCTTATTTCTCTCTCTTGCATTTGTTTGCAGGATAGGGCAAAAACACTGAGAGCCCACATGACAAAACATTTGTCCCTCCAGACAGCTGAGCATTCCCATGGATAGACAATGGCATCTACTTGGAGGAGTCCTTTAATATGTATTTAAAAAGCAGATGTTTAAAATATAATTCAGCTCTGTCAGACAAAGAACCATCTCCAGTTATTCCATTTGTATTCATAATGGAATCATGTTGGAGGACTATCCATAGATAATTTAGAGAGAAAAAAATTAGGTCAGTATAGGCCAGTAACAAACTCCATTCATTGTGGCTTGAAATTTGAGGAAGTATATGGAAGAGAGGTACAAGGAGATTCAATTAGTTCCTTGACAAGTTTTCCATTTTTACAAATGCCCACACCTGATAAAGTTCTCATTGTCCTTTATTGACTATTGCAAATATTCACATACACTACCACCCAAACTGTGGAGATTAAGTTTCCAGATACATTTGACCATCTTAATAATTTTGATTAACAAGAATTGTGATTAACAAGGAAGAGCGTACACAAAGACAAGCCTAAGACCTTGAACTTTTAACACAAAATCTTAGGCTATGTAGTCACATTCCATAGTCCTATAGTCATAGGATAGATAGGGCTGAAAAGCATCCCCAAGTCTTAATATAGGTTGCAAAGCTGCAACATTAGTTAAATTACTTACCAATTATTTTATGTTAAGTTAAGGGCCCTGGATGGAAAGGAGTGTTTCACTGAGATTTTGGTTGGTGACATTTGGGCAGACAGAGTGGAGGCTGCGAATTCTTAACTCCCCCAATGACCTGGACCCTCCTAGCTAACAGAAGCAGTTCTCCTCTTGTAGGTTGGTCAATGTAACACCCCACCTGAGGCAACCAATCTTCACTTGCATAAAAATATTTACATGACTTCACTGTGGCAGTTGCCTGAGAAGAGAACACTGATTCTCTGCAGAAACCATTCTAACCACCCATCATTGTCTCTAGTCTCACAAGAGTTCTATCCTAACAGCCCAGATGGAAAAGTACAGGACCTATTCCAATGAGATACAGCAAACACATCAAAGGAGTTGCAAAATTCTGTCAATTTGTATTAAAAGAAATCTGGGGAACATGTATGAGAATATATCAGTCTGTTTAGGCTACTATAACAAAATACCACAGATTAGTAGCTTATAAACAATAGAAATTTATTTCTCACAGTTCTGGAGGCTGGAAGCCCAAGATCAAGGCAACATAGTCACCTTCTATTGAGGGCCCTCTTCCTAATTTATAGCTGACATCTTACTACTGTGTTTACACACTGGGGAAGGGGCACAGGATCTCTCTGGAGCCTCTTTTATAAGGCACTACTACCACTTATGAGGAATCCACCCGCATGGCTTACATACCTCCCAAAGGCATCACTTCCTAATATCATCTTTGGGGGGTTAGAATTTCAACTTACAAACTTTGGAGTGACACAATCATATAGACCATAGTAATATTTTTTTTTAAGATTTTATTCATTTATTCATGAGAGACAGAGAGAGAGAGAGGCAGAGACACAGGCAGAGGGAGAAGCAGGCTCCATCCTGGGACCCTGACGCGAGACTCGATCCCGGGACTCCAGGGTCACTCCCTGCACCAAAGGCAGGCGCCAAACCGCTAAGCCACCCAGGGATCCCCTTGAATATGTATTTTTAAAATTATTCTTTCCAGTGCTCAATAACCACATGAGGCTAGTGACTACCATACTGGGTAGCATAGCATAGGCAAAGGAGTCTAGAGAATCCTAGAGACAGGAATTTGGAGTGGGTTCATAATGTACAAACTGCTTAGCCACTCCCATCCATACCCTCACTGTGAAGAATAGAGAAGCCATTTCTCTCACCTCAATATCGAGAAATTCATTGGTGAAAGCATATTCATATAAAGGTTAGTTGCAGAACAAAGCTGGAAGAGTCACTCTTCCTGATGTCAAAACTTACTACAAAACTGCAGTTACCAAAACACTATGGTACTGACATAAAGATAGACATACAGACCAATGGAACAGAATAGAAAGACAGAGCAGAAATAAAGTTTCATGTAAATAGTTAAATTCTTAGCAAGGGGGCCAAGATCATTCAATGGGAAAAGGACAGTCTTTTCAACAAATAAAGCTGGGAAAAATAAATACCCAATGCAGAAGAATGAAGTTAGGTCTTAATACCATGTACAAAATTTAACTCAAAATGGACCAAGGATCCATTATTCAAATGTAAGACCTAAAGCCATAAAACTTTTTAAAAATAGGGTAAAAGCTTCAAGATATTGGATTTGGCTGTGATTTCTTAGATATGACACCAAACGTACAGGCAACAAAAACAAAAATAGACAAATTGGACTTATACAATGAAAAACTTCTGTGAATCAGAGGACACTATCAACAGAATAGAAATACAATCCCCAGAATGGGAGAAAAATATTTACAAATCACATATCTGATAAGGAATTCATATCCAGGATATATCAAGACTCCCCAAACTCAACCATTAAAAAAAAAACTCAATTTAAAATGCACAGAGGACTCAGACATTTCTGCAAAGAAGATACAAAAATAACTCATAAGAAGATGCTCGACATCACTAATAAGTAGGTAAATCCAAATCAAAACTACAATGAGACATTGCCACCTCACACCTATTGGGGTGGCTACTGCCAAAAATATAAAAAACTGAAATAACAAGTGTTGGTGAGGATGTGAAAATATTGGAACTCTTGTGTTTGCTGGTAAGGATGTAAAATGGCACTGTCACTGTGGAAAATAGTATGGTGGTTCCTCAAAAGAGACACAGAGAGAGTGAGAGAGGCAGAGCCACAGGTAGAGGGAGAAGCAGGCCCCATGCTGGGAGCCCGATGTGGGACTCAATCCTGGGATTCCAGGATCATGCCCCAGGCCAAAGGCAGGCGCTAAGCTAAACCGCTGAGCCACCCAGGGATCCCTATCCTACTCATCTTGATTGAAATAGAGTATCTTCTGGTCTTTTTCAACTGAATCCTACCTAATGTAATATTATTATAGACACTTCCAAACCAATCCACAAGAGACCATAAATCCCCATAAATTGTGCCATTTGATTCACAGACCTCTTTTTTCTTAATATATATATATATATATTTTTTATTTATCTTAGAGAAAGAGAAGAGCACATGCAAGCTGGGGAGGGACAAAGGAAGAGAATCTCGAGTAGACTCCCCACTGAACGTGGAGCCAGAGCCCAATGCAGGGCTCAATCCCACAACCATAAGATTAAAACCTGGGCAGAAACCAAGAATCAGGCACTCAATTGACCCACCCAGGTGCCCCAGATCTACAGGCCTTTTAAATAAGGTCTACATGTTTATTTCTATGTTTTGCACAGCTTTATGTGTTTGATATACATTTATAAAATATACACACATAAATACACACATACATACTGGAAATTTATCATATATGACAAGTACTATAGTTTTCTTTAGTAAGATTCTTATAATTCAAGAACACTAGTATAATTACCCACCTTGTGGATATTCCAAGAAACAGATTTTGAGATGGAGACTGGCATTCAGGAAGTTTTTTGGAGAGTGCCAAAATCAAACCTGGGAAGTGAAGGAAGCAATACAGTCGCAACAAAGATCCCAGCCATTGCCATGAGGGCTCTGGAGCTGGCCATGTCCATTCAGAATGGTCACATGTTGATGTGAGGAGGCCAAAGTCAGTAACCCCACATTAGCCAGCCATTGGCCCCAGACAGAATGGGGAATGATGTTGGGCAAGGCAGCTGTCCTTCCTCAGCCTAAGGTAGTTATTAGGAACATTCTCAGTGGCGAGCCCACTCCCAGATGAAAGAATAAGTGTTTCAGTCCACTTATTGTGGACTGAGTGGGACTGAGTCCCACTCCAAGAGAGTAATCAGAGTAGTATACCACACCGCCACCTTAAGTCAGTCACTCATTTTGCATAATACATTTTGAAAGCATCTCCATTCTCTGCCCCCCAAATCTTACAAGGGAAAGTTTAATAAGATGAACTAGTTTTGTGCTACAGCTGTTCTGGGGCTACAGTTGATATTCATCTCCCTTCTCCACTATCCACCCACCCTTAGCTCCCTCTCATTCTCAACTAGCATCCCTATTGCTCTTAGTGCCTGATCTGATGGGGTAACCTAGAATCTGGTTAACATGCCCTTTTCATGATTCTTGCACTTGCCAATTACACAGCAAAATGGAGCAGGGAAATGCCAAGAGTCACCCAAGTGTACGCCTGGGTGCTAAATATATTCCTCCCGCCTCTCATTGTGTAGTAGCAGCTGGACCTCTAATGCCATAGGTCTGCATGGCTCAATAGGAAGGGCCACTTGCACTGTAGCCTAAACCTGCTGCAAAGCCTTTTCCTGCTTCTTACACCAGCTCATGACCAAGAAATTGAGTTACTAACCTCTCAGAGCCTCAGTTTCCTCACCTGAAAAATTAAGAGAATTACAGTACATATTTTATTAGGTTGTTGTGAAGATTAAATGATTTCATGTATATAAAGCATACAAATAGTGCCTGGCACAAAATAAACCTTGAAAGAGGAAATTCTAGTTTTTATATTAATTTACATATTTGCCATGATCCACAATAAAGGGATACAAGTACCTATAATATGCTTAGAAAACACAGGACTACTCTTAAATTTATTTTAATAAGAACTTGAACATTTGCTGTTGTAAATTTAAGTACATTTCCTTGACTTGTTTTAATAGAAGTTCAAGATCCCCTACCATGTCATATTTGAGGATAAAACCTGGGCCTGAACAGATGAGAGAGTTAACATTTAGGTAAATGACCTTTGATCAAGAGGATCTAGAAACCATTGGATAAATCTCTTCTTCCACTCCTCAGGTGGACATTCACAGGTGCATTTTACTTGGGTCCTTGGAGAGCTCCTGGTAAGATCAAGCCTCAGCTGCTCACAGAAGTGATCAGCTCAAGAACTCACCATTGAATTGGCTTAGGTTCTTTCCTCATTTAACTTTTCCTAGTCTCCACCTGTCTTTGTTTTGTTTTATCTAAATTCAGTTTGCCAACATATAATATCCAGTGCTCATCACACATAACATGCCTGCCTTAACGCCTGCCATCCAGTTACTCCATCCCCCACGCCGCCCACGCCCCTACTGCAACCCTCTGTTTTCCCAGAGTTAGGAGTCTCTCATGGTTTGTCTTCCTCTCTAATTTTCCCCCAGTTTCCCCTCTTTCCCTTATGGTACCTCCCACTATTTCTTATATTCCCCGTATTAGTGAAACCATATGATGATTGTTCTTCTCCGATTGACTTACTTCACTGAGCATAATATCCTTCTGTTCTATCCACGTCGAAGCAAATGGTGGGTATTCATCCTTTTGGATGGCCAAGTAATATTCCACTGTATATATAGGCCACATCTTCCTTATCCATTCATCTGTTAAAGGACATTGTAAAAAAATAAAAATAAAAAATAAAGGACATTGTAGCTCCTTCCACAGTTTGGCTATTATGGACATTGCTGCTGTGAACATTGGGGTGCAGTTGTCCCATTTCACTACATCTGTATCTTTGGAGTAAATCCCCAGTAGTGCAATTGCTGGGTCGTAGGGCAGATCTATTTTTAACTCTGAGGAACCTCCACACAATTTTCTTGAGTGGCTGTAATTCCCACGAACAGTGCAAGAGGGTTTCCCCTTCTCCACATCCTTTCCAACATTTGTTGTTTCCTGTCTTGTTAATTTTAGTCATTCTCACTGGTGTGAGGTGGTATCTCATTGTTTTGATTTGTATTTCCCTGATGGCAAGTGACGTGGAACATTTTTCCATATGCTTGTTGGCCATGTATAGGTCTTCTCTGGAGAAATGTTTGTTCATGTCTTCTGCCTATTTCTTGACTGGATTGTTTGTTTTTTGGGTACTGAGTTCAGTAAGTTCTTTATAGATCCTGGATACTAGCCCTTTATATGATACGCCATTTGCAAATATCTTCTCCCATTCTGCAGGTTGCCTTTTAGTTTTGTTGACTTCTTAGGATCACATCCCAACATCAACAACCTGCAAGGAAGATCTCCTAGACTCTGTCCTTTTGAGAAACTTAGGCCAAGATAGTCAGTAACAGAAGTAGCTCAAAAAAAGCAAATGCTTCTGGACATGGATCACTCTCTAGTCACTCCATTGTTGGTTGATGACCCCAATGTGCTTTCACTCATGGTGGATTTGAAGTACAGGTAGAAGAGAAGCACTGGCTTATATGTAAAGCCGTAGCATTTAAACAGTATTGCACACACACACACACACACACACAAAACAGTATGGCACAATTTTAAGTATAAGGACTGTGAGGGTGTCCAGTTCCCAAAACCGACTTTGGACATCTTGAAAAAAGAAAATGACAAGCTCAGATTAGCCAACTGTAACTCAAGACATACTGTGAAAGCCAAATACATCCAGGGCAGTGCTTAAATGATTATTTCAGTAGCCACAGGGCAAACAATGCTAAAGATCAGGCACAGGGTTTGTATAACAGTAGTAGAGCCACAACAAATATGAGCATAATCTTCAAGGTTGTGCAAAGTGAAACTGTAAACGCTGGGATGGAAATATTTTGTAGAAAAGCCAGAGAAGGGGTACCTTGGTGCCTCAGTCAGCTGAGAAGCCAGCTCTTCATTTTGGCTTAGATCATGATCTCAAGGTTGTGAGATCGAGTTGCACATTGGGCTCTGTGCTCAGCAGAGTCTGCTTGAGATTGTCTCTCTCCCACTGCCCCTCCCCTTATGCTCTCTCTTAAATATTTAAAAAAAAAAAAAAAAAGATAAAAAAGGAAAAGCCAGAGAAGCTCAAATCCCCAGATGTCATTGAACCCTCAGGGCCCTCTCCCTTCCTAGAAGAAAGAAACCTCCTTTTGCCTGGAAACTTGCAAAGTTCTTACTTGCAGAAGCCTCAAAAGTCCTTCCAAAGTCCCATTCATGCCTCCATTCTTTGAACTTGGGACCAATAACTATGGTGACATTACAGTACCAACTGAGCAGAGGTATACAGCACTTAAACCAAAATAAACTAGCTTTCACACCCAAAGAATTCTAAGACCTGGGCTAACATTATGACCAGGATTAAAGAGAAATATGAATGTGGATCTTGAAAAGTGCTGAATCTGAGAGACCTGAGTAGGACTCTATATGGAATAATTTATTGACATAGTGGCCTTATATTGTGATTCAAGATTTAAAGTCTTAGCAAACAATCAGTCCTAATATGCTGCTGGCATGATTCCTTGAAATTTGGTGTGGCAGGCTGTGTTCCTTGGGAAGCATAGTCTGAAATACAGATTAATATGCAATTAGTAGGAAACTGAAGATGGGATGGTGTTTCAGAGGTGCTGAGGTGGACTTAGACTGAAACTTAATACCCACATACCTCCCAGGCATTGGATGCTCCCAGGAAGGGTCATTTAGGGTTCACAATGCTGGTGCACAAATATTCATCATATTGGCATGAGAAAATAGGGCTGCTGCTACACAATGGAAGGCAGGAATAAGTATATCTGGAACCCAAGGGATTCGTGGGGCAGCTCTTGGTTCTTCCTTGTTCAGGGGTGGCTGGGAAAACCCAAGCAACCTATACCCAACAAGCACAAAACATCTTGTTGGGACGACGGTCTGGGTCGCCAAATCTTAGGAAAGCAATCTAGATCCACTGATGTGCTGGTGCAAAACTGAGTAAAATCTGGAATGCATGACAGAAGAGAGAAGGTGACAAATATTAATCAGCCTCAAAATCAGTTGCGATGGATTGTACCTTGTTCTCCGACTCCTTATTTTGTTGAGATTACAGTGTATCATTACGTCAGATTCCTCAGATGCCTCACATCCTCTCAGCTCACTTCCTTACTGCAATCATAGCTTAGCAACCAGTTGCACACAGGTGTAACTTTTTTGTAAAAAAGATTTTATTTATTTATTCATGAGAGACAGAGAGAGGTAGACACAGGCAGAGGGAGAAGCAGGCTCCATGCAGGGAGCCCGATGTGGGACTCCATCCCTGGTCTCCAGGATCACGCCGTGGACGGAAGGTGGCGCTAAACCGCTGAGCCACCCGGGCTGCCCACACAGGTGTAACTCAATAGCGCTTTGCTTTCCGGACCACCACCCAGTGTATTTCCCCCCTATGAGATTCTTGCATGAATCTACTTAGTGAATTTAATAGATGCACACAGGTAAGAGTTAACACCCTTTTTTCCTGGGAGCCCCTACTCTCCTCTCCCACCCCTCATGAAGACAATTTTGAGGTGCACCCTACTGAGCTCCTCAGAGTCAGTGGTCAGTTTATGTCCCAGTTGCCCATAGAGGTGATCGGCTCAATATTGCATCCTTGACTTGGCTTTCCCTCTTTCTTGTCATTCCTACCCCCTTACTCTTTCTTGGGATCACTTCTCCAAATTACCTGCGTGCAAGCTTATCTTGGTGCCTTTTTCTATAATCTCATGAGATTGTTTCTTACATTCATTTTACTAGTATCGGTACATTTTTGTCAAGGTCATGTGGTGAAATGCAAGGACACTTAGTGTCTTGATTCCTCTATTTTAGAGTATCTTCTTAATAAGCCAGTTATCCTAAAGCCTGGTCCCTCTGAGATACAGTTCAAGTGATTCTACTTTTGGAGTACTTCCTGAAGGCTGCCAATGTCAAGACCTCTATATAGAGAGGATCCTTGGAGTCAGTGACCAACTTATACTGGATCCTTGGTAAAAAGGGCCAATCAATAGGCACTGGGCTAAAGATCTGTCAATGTTCACAATCTGTTCCCCCCAAATCTTCCATTATCTTCCCTAAGCACTTACTAAACTGGACAGCTCAGTTGTTTCATTCTCTTCAAGAATAATCTGGTCCCAAGTATACCATATCTTAAATAATTTTTCAACTGAATATCCCTGAATGTAGTTTCAAAATTGCTATTTCAGTGTGCCTTTCCCTCCCCCGTCCCAAGACTCTAAAGATGTAAGATACCATTACTATAAAACACTTCAAATATTTTGTGTCAAAAATAGAAATGTTTGAAAAGTGAATTCTTCGAGGATGAGGAATCTGTCCAGCCTTATATCCCCAAAGCAGCTTGTTCCTAGTAGATAATTGAAATGTTGAATGAGTTTACTCTGTCTTGGGAAGTCTACTTATTAAGACTGGTTAATGTGGTAACTCAGCAGATCTGAAGGTTGCATATCAGCCAGTATGGGTTAGATCATGCTGCAATAACAAACCTTTATGAAGACACTAAGATTTGGCTGTTGTTTCTCACACATTTCCGTGTACGTCAGCAGGAAAGCTCTGTTCACCACTCAAAGATCTAGGATGGGAAGTTGAATCTCAATATATGCTTCCATTATCACCAAAGCAACAAATGGGAATACAGCAAACTGCACACTGGGTCTTAAAGCCTCACTCAGAAGTGACACATGTCCCTCTGCTCAGATATCTTCAGCCAAAGCAAGTCATAATTATGGCTAACTTCCAAATCTATTCTAATCAAGGTACTGTTTAAACAGTAATACAGTTTTCACTAGAAAAAAAATGTAGCATGAATTTATAATTTTTTGTCTGAATTACCTTGGCTTCTTACTTCACTTTCCAAGAGATGTACTGACCTAAAAGCAGACACATACTGCACAAAGAGTAAAAAATCAAGACAAAGGTACGCAGTTGCAAAATGGCCATTTATTGCCTACAGGGGAAAGGGAGGGAAAGAAGAGGAAGTACACAGGTGCAAGGAAACAAGCATATATTTAGCCCTATACATCATGTGTGATCAGTACCCAATCTCCAAAATGGAAAAAAGTATTTTGTCATCTGACATAGTAGTTAAGGTTCTTAAGCACCTCCCTTCTGAGCTGCCACAAGATTTAAAAGGCAGGACTGCTTTGTTTAGTCAATGTTCACATTAATGAAAAAATACTACCACCCAACTGTGTCCTTTTGCACGCACATTTTGTACAGTGTCTACTGTGAAAAACATCTCAGCTGAGCAGTTCGGTCAAGTTTCAGACCTCATCAACTGTTTAATAAATAGAAAAATAAAGCAGCTGGTGATTTTGTCAGAGAGAATGTGTTCAGTAAGAGTAGAACCACTTTCTCCAAGGATAACAGAGTGTTAAATGATTAGAACGCCACAGAATCAGTCTATTAAACATTAAACACTAGTAAGCTACAATTACATGGCACTTCATTAAGTCTTCTAACAAGAGAATGAATGAAAAAAGAAAAAAAGGAAAAAAATCTTAGATTTTTAAACTGATTAATGGAACTCAGTAACAAATTGATTTAGTGCTTGGCTTTTTCTTAGGACAAAAGTAAAGTAAATATATAACCTAAAACAGGAGAATCTGTTCTGGAATAGTACCACTAGAAACTCCCAAGCATTCAAGGGATAAATTACCAAAATATCTTGCTCAGTTTTAAACTCAAGTGTTTTGCTTTCCAACCATTAATTACAAAAACACTTTATAGGCCACAGAATGACTCAAATATATGCAAAACAATGTATTATTAATTTATTGCCAAATAATGAAAATAGATGAATCCTTCCCTATTCAAATGGTAAGTTGAGTTGAAGAGTAGATCGTCATTTATTTGGCACTTGTTTTATGTTTGAAAGAAATCACAATACAAGATATAAATTAACCCATAGTGAATATGGCAAACACCCTGGCCTTTCCGAAAGAGAAGGTACAAACACACTCTCTTTACCAAAAAGAAGTCTCCCTCATTACCACCCCATCCAGAAGTAAAAAAAGCCAAAGTTTGAAATGTTCATCCTCCTCAAAATATTCCAAGTAGTCCAATGAACTCTATTCCTCAACCTTTCCTAGATCAAAGAAATGCTTGCATTTGGACAACTGTACGAATGCCCATAGTGCACTTCTCAGTGCCGCTGGTGTTTAAGAAATTTGCCACTCACAACACTGAACAATTCCAGATCCAGTGTGCAGTAATACAGCCATCCAAACTCCTCCCACCCCCCCCACCCCCGAAAAAAGTTGGCAGAGCAACGCTCAGGAATTTCACAGGTAAGGGAATATATTTTTAGCAAGTTAAGCACAGAGAAAGAACAGTACAGCTTCTGAATACATACACACCCAGACTACTGCATCACTTATTGTACCAAGACTGAAACAAGTAGCAGGAAACTAAGCCTGTTAAGCAAAGCCATTGTTTGACACATCAACACTGAGCCAATTGTGTGAGTTAAGATAACTAATTAAACAAATGTGATTCATATAACCATTAATAGCTTCAAAGAAAATACAGTTATATGTCAGTAACACAAAACTGAAGCAAGAAAGGGCCACTTTTGAGAGGGTTACCATGATTCTTATGCTTTTAGATTTAAAAGTGACAGAGGTACAAGTAGGGAAATAATCTAAATCTGGGGAGACTGTTGTAACAAAAAGAAGTACTAACAGGTGCCAAACTATGCTTTCTCCAAGTTTTTGAAAACTGCATGTACCAAGTATGCCAAGAGTCATATCCCTTGGCATTTACATACCCTTTTCAAAATGTGATTTACTGTTTCTGATAACATCATTTCTAGTTTTGGGACAATGCTACTGAGTTTAAACTAAGTGCCATAAAAAAAATGAACATTTAATAGGCAGAAATGTCCTTATTTTATATGCTTTGAAAGTAAAACCTATTTTACTTAAAAACATTCCATTACTTTAATGTCATGATGTATGTTGAATAAAACCTCAAACATGCTTGTTTTCCTTTGGTTCCAAGAATAACCCAAACTTACGCCAAAATAAATTACTAAGTAGGTTAACAAAGCTTGCTTTTCCTAGTACCTGCCTACTTCCTACTGTAAGACTTGAGTAAGTAATTCAACGAGAAACTTACATAAAGAAGGTATTTGGTTAAAATAAGAAAACATGCACATTCTCCCTCACCACCTTCCTGAAAAAAACTTTTTTTTTTTTTCATGGATCTTATTCAGAACACCCTGCAGTATAGGTATAAGAACTTTCTTCTTCTTATCCTTAAGCTTTAAGATGACACTTATTCACAGAGATTCCCAAATCATTTTCTGTAAAATCAAACACGCCCTTGGCATCCTGTTCTTAAATTACAACTTTGGTAAATAAGCCAGGTTAAAGGTGTAGTAATTAAGTTTCAATCTGAATTTGGTGATCATGATGCAATAAAAAAAATTAAAATCATTCAAAGTAACCATAAGTATAAAAGTTTTGTCTACGAACTGGAAACTTTAGTGGAATTTCCTGGCTTAGAAAAATATCCTAATTTTCCTAGCTAATTTGTCTACCTATAATTCTCAGAGTTCTATAAACCTGATATAATTCAAAAGGAAAAGGTTAAACAAATCTACATATTAGTTGATTTTTTTTTTTTAAGGTGAGGGCAGGTAGGAAAAAGATAGTACCTTATAAATGTGACAATTCACATTTCTGTCAAAATATAAGTATATATGAGTGCTATTTTGAAAACGTGCCATAAAGTTACTGCTTGCTATATAACCATTATTCTATGGCCCTGCCAAATGTATCAGAAACTGATTATGTTTTCTGTGACCAAAGCTACTGATCAGTCAGTGCATTTTACAAAGCTATTAAAATCGCTCAGAATGTAAGACTTAGAAACAAGTACTGTAAGTACTGGGACACAGTCAATTTGCTAGAAAACCTAGCCTTGTATTAGGAATGAAAAACCATATGCCTCTGGTTCCATCAAAGAACACATTTAACCTATTTTGTCTTGTGCTTTCTCTACTTCTTGCTATTTGATTTGAGAGTATAGATGGCATTTGTGATTTTTAGAAACTCTTGGAAATGCAAATACAAACTTAATTTTTCACCCACTTAACAACAGATACTTAGGAGATACAATTTCAAAATGGAACATAGTTATGTTTGCCCATGTTCCAGTTCTAATGTGTCACATCCTCAATTCTAATATAACCCATCATAGAATCAAGTGATACGAGTTTTAGGTATTTTCTCCCTTCTCTGTGATTCAATACATAACTGTAACACACCAAATAATAGGGACAAATAAGAAACAAAGCTTTATATTTCTGCAAACTACAACACTGAAACACAGTGGCTTATTTAATACATTCACACAGGATGCTTATTAGTAAAATTAAATATCTGCCTATGAATATCAGAAAAGTAATTTGAAAAGAAAGAGCTTGGAACAAGGCAAATGGGAGGGTGGAAGGGTGGGGGGAGGGGGAGGGTGAAGCTGGTCTCAGAACCCATTGTGCCATTACCTGACTTTAACATGTGATATTCAAACGAATGTTCACACGCCTTACATCAAAGAAATGAAACAAAAATATTCAGCTACATTGTACAAAATTTTTTTTACATAAAACATCATAAATCTTGAACAGATTTATTATATCTGAATTCTAAAAAGTTGCCTATAGAATGGTGCTGGGATTCTGTTCTCTGCTTGCTTTTAGGCAGTGCTGTTGCTTAAAAGTTGACACCAGGCACAATATTTTAAAACAAAGTCAACAAGCAAGGAGCAGTAAGTGGATTTGAGCCTTTCCCAGATGTCAGTCCTGAGGATGCTGCAATATTCCCCATCAAAATGTGTAAAGCTATGAGGCAGAAACTGATGCCTGAGAGAGTGGGTGACTTGACATGCACTTGTATGACTGTTGTAATAGCAAACAGTGCAGTTTTCCCTTCCTCAAACAACACTGTCTTAATAAATTTAAAGAACACTCCAGTTCTTAGACAAATATCAGAAATCATATTTAACAGTTAAAAAAAACCACACATTATCACAACCTAAAAATGCCCAAATTTTCTCTTAACTTCAGATAAAATATGCAGCAGCCCCATGGCGTAAAGCTTATTAAACTTATTCTGAGAACTAGAAAGTATATAAGCATAAATATTTTACTTTCATTGAATATATACCATATGTCATTCACCTCTTCCTTTTGGCTTCTCACTGCCAAAGTTCCAAATGGCATGCGTTTTAACAAGACAATACTGAGGAGAGCAGCATTTCTGATCATCTGAATTGGCAGCTCAAAACAGATACCACTCCTTTTACAAAGGGAACAAAGGGTGAAAGGTGTGTGAAATTTGGGTAGTGGGCTAAAGGGAAACCGTGCACATGAAATTTGGGTTACCATGCCCCAAGTGTGTGTGCCACCCAAAACATAACACAATTAATTACCTACTTCAACAGAGCTATTACCAACATTTACTAAAACCACATTAAAAATACACAGGATAATGAATGGTTTGAAAGAGTGCATTTGGAAGCAGAGAGAACCCAATTACACACCTTCCTGCAACAGAGTGCCTCGATCATACACAAAATAAACTTAAGCTGTTTACAATGTTTCCCAATTTTTTTTATTTTTTCCCTCTACATTTAACTATTAAAAAAGTTTTTTATTAATAAATGGGCTCCTCTGTGGTTCATATACAATCATAAGTGAACTTTAAATTCCATTTTATACAAACATCTCAAAAAATATTGGGAGTGAAGTATGGTAGGAAATATTGCTCACATTGCTAATTAACATGCACATATGAAAGGAGGAAAATGTTTTGTTAGTGCATATACCTCCAGAGCAGAAAACCCACGCAAAACAAAAGATTTAAAATAAAACATACAGTAGCTGATTACAAAAAAAGGTAATGTCCACAAAATTAAGTTTTTCATGCTATTCTACTTTCCAGTACTATGGTTCAGGTAATCAATTTGCATGGCTAGATGTTGAATGTTTGAGGTATATAAGAAGGGATACCTGCACACTGAGGAAAATCTGTCACCTTAAGGGTTGTTTCTTTGTTTATTCTGGTACTTTACCATTTTTAAAAGAATATTTTATTTACATCAAACTCCACTCAACTACAATGACATTCCAATTATAATAGATGACAAACAACGCCTCTATCACTAGGCACTTTTAAAAGGGAGGTTAGGCTCTACAGAACCCTTCTGATGCAATCCCATATATGACGTTACATCATCCCACCACCCTCGTCCCACTAAAATCACCCTTCTGGGGAAACATTATCTTATATAGCCTGATTAATTTACTATGGAAGAAATTAGTAGAAAATGACCAAAGGAAATGCATCATTTAAGACTAATAAAACAGCCTAAGATGTCAGGTTTGAAAGAGGAGGCAAATTGTATATATTTAAAACTAATTAAATAATTTAGATTTGACCTGTACTTTATATATTAGTGAGACACAAATATAGGCTATTTTCTTTTAAAATTTCATTCACATAATGGAAAATTTGTTTATTAAAAATATCACATTTTGAGACTAGAAACAGTAAAGTGCATGAAAAGTTTAAAATATAAATTTCAGAAAACTCTTATAGCAGCAAAAAAGCAGAATAAAGAAAAACTTAAAAACAGAGACACAACCTTTTCCTGTTAACTGTGCCCTAATTAACATCAAGTAGCCAACCAATTTTTCCCCCAGAAAACCTATTATGTTCACTGCCTCTTGAGTCATAGATCTTCAACTGGCCCCTCCTGGGCAAAAAAAGGATTCCAACATTTCTAAAGAGCAACAACAGTTGGGAATAAACCAGTAGCTTCTTAATTCAACCCTGACAGACAACGGAAACAAAGATTAAAAGCATATAATGGCCATTTGGCAACTAGAGTCAGGAAAAAAATGATCCAGGGTTTTCAATTACTCCATGTTCTCTCTACCCCTCAAGTCCTTGCCACTGTCACCTCAAAAAGCCCAAACCAGCAGCCACCTGTCCTACTTCAAGAAACACATGAGATATTTGTATCACTTTTCCCTTTTAAAACTTTGATCAGGGCCTTTTTATTCAGCAGTTGTTTGGGTTTTGTTTGTTTGTTTTTTTAAACACTGAACTATAACAGCAAAAATTAATACCCAGATCTTATCTGTTTCTCCAGCACAATCAGGCAGAAAATGGTGGGTGACAATAATGAAAATATTAGACACTAATTTTGTGGGCAACCTAAATATAACAAATTCTACTTTCAAGACATGTGGCAGTAGAAATTACCTACTATTTTCCAATAAACTAGAGAGAAAGGCTTAAAATTAATACTTCCAATGAGGTTATAACTAACAGAGGAACTAAATACAGAGTGATTCCTCAAAAAAAACAAAACAAAACAAAACAACCAGTGCTTGCCCAACAAACTGTCATGTGCTGTTGAATGCTTGATTTTGAAAGCATATTGTGCAACCATCTTTAATTTCTCTCTTCTTCTATTATGGTTAAAGCTGTATCATAGTTTATGTACAGATCTAGCAAATTTAAGTGCTTTGTTAATGTGCAAAAGACCAGGGGAGCCAAAAATCAGTTTGTTATAATGGAAAACAGAAATCTAAGAAATTTTTCCTGTAAGGCATGCCACCAGTTTAAAATGTCTTATTTATAGTTTTTAAAAATTGCCTTTTACAAAAATAGTTGGCTCATGTGAAACCATTCAAAAGAAAGTATTTGTTTTGGAAAAACAAATACACTGTTGTTGGGCCTTGAATTGGTGATTTATTAATTACGAATGCTGACTCCTAATATAATATGAAGAAGGTCCAACTTAAAAACAAATTAAAAATTTGGAAAGAGTAATACTTTGGTTCCAGCCCTAGTGCCAAATGATACCAATATACACAAAAATGTACAAAATCTTAGAGCAAACACATAATGAAAGGAACCTGAAGAAGCAGCTTAAGGATGGCCATACTTCACTCCTACATACTTTGATTTACAACTGTACAGGTCCATAGCAACAGATCCCCCCGTCTTTGCGGGGTAGTACTCCACTACCTCCGATTAGGCAAGTGAACACCATTAACAAGAGGCAGAAGTGGAGGGTGGAGTTCAAGTTGTGTTAACAGTGAGAAGTGGTCTGAAGGGATGTGAGGGTGTGGACACCCAGTGATGTTGTTCTCAACCAGCCATTGAGGATCTAAAGGCCCCAGGACACCAAGCACGTTCATATGAGTCTTGGAATAGAAAATGTAGTCAATCACGCCCTGGAAAGAGATTAGGGGTTGGGGAAAAAAAAGAAAAATATATGCTTAGAAAAAAAGAATAACTCAAGATATATAAAGAACAATTCATAATTTGTAAAAGCCAAATACCTGATTAACCTGTACTTCTAGTACCTGTTATCTTGACAATGGGTCAAATACGACTCAAGTCTTCAGTGGGTATTACATAAAATAAAGATGGCTCAACAGGGAAATACAGGACCCAACTGGCGTCATAAAGCCTTGTATGTGTGCATAAGTGGTAAGCAAACGGAGAAGCTAAACACACCAAACTGTCTAGGCATCTTTAAAATTGGCTTGCTTGGGGATCCCTGGGTGGCGCAGCGGTTTGGCGCCTGCCTTTGGCCCAGGGCGCGATCCTGGAGACTCGGGATCGAATCCCATGTCAGGCTCCCGGTGCATGGAGCCTGCTTCTCCCTCTGCCTATGTCTCTGCCTTTCTCTCTCTCTCACTGTGTGCCTATCATAAATAAATAAAATTAAATTAAAAAATAAATAAATAAATAAATAAAATTGGCTTGCTTAAGTTAGTGAAATCTAATACATCAGTATAAACATTATGGGAATACACTAAATCTATCAGTTACAACAAGCTTTTTATATAAATGCATAATGAAAAGGTATGACTCAAATTAACTTTTTAATGTTAACTGGCATTATTTTCAATTATTTACACATCAAGATATCCAAACACATATGAATGAATCCATGGTAAAGCAGGTTTTCAGATTTGCCAATTCTAGTTCAGCTTTCTCAGATATGCTACCTATGTACAAATACTACATACAGTTAATTTTTCCAATGTGTTCTTCAGAATACTCATTTTCACAAATTCTGGTATACTGTAAATTCTGGATTCCTTAGCAAAAAATACTTGACAGGTATATATATAGAGAGAGCCCAGCATGGAGCCTAATTAAAAAGGGGAGGGGAAGATAAAGTTAAATTTCTTCCTATCCATTTCAAAAGAGCCTGAGCCCAAGTGTGGAGAAATATTTCCAGATCTGGAAATATCTATTTAGAAATAGTAAACATAATGAGTTCCCGAAATATTATAATATTATAGTGAAATGGGCTACTTTAAAAAATAAAAAAAAAAAAAGAAAGTAGAGACTTTTAATGAAAAAAGTTTGTATTATGAAATTTGGAAATAATTACCTCAGTTTGTTGACCAAGACCAAAATAATGAGATTGTGCTTTTGAGCAAGAGGGCCTCATTCAACATTTAGAAACCTTAATTTTGCCACAAATTAAGGTACCTACTTGAATCCAAGGAAGGACTTTTTGCCATTAATACTCAAAGTCTAAACAGTTAAAAAAAAAAATGATAGTACAAAGCATTATCCTTTCATTTTGGCTAATGCCCAGTTTTGCAGTGACATTTTAGGAAAAGGGTTACCAAGGGTCAGAGTGGATTTGTCTTTATGAGATCACTTTTGCTTCAACTATAAACAAAACATAAATGAAATACTCTGTTACTTAGGTTGAATAAATCTCCTGTATCACTTCTTAAGAGTGCCATTATGCACACTAGCTGCTAGACTTATAGAATCCTTTGCACACACAGGCCCCAAGAAGATGTTAAACACTCTAGAGAGTAAGACACATTTAACTGGAGGAATCACTTTTAACTATTTTCTTAATTTGAAACATTGAGAGTAAAAGCTCTTATCAAAACCCTTAGCAAGGTCCTATCTGCAAACTCACCCAAATATTTGTACATATGTATGTACATTTACATACTGTCAAGCCCACAAAGTAGGTTATTAGACTAATGATTCTTAACTTTTTTTTATTCAAACTTTTTTTTTAAGGCTACAATGTGGGGAAGTAGCCTTAATATTAGTAAAGACTATAGTAAGTTTATAGAACTGTATTTGAAAAAACAAAAAAGAAAGAATAATGGAAATAGCTTATGAGCTAACATTATGCTAATAAGTTTTAAAAGAATGTGAGAAAATTATATACTCTAATAGAGAAAGATTTACTACTTGACAAAATAGGAAAAGTGTCCTTTTTTCATTAACTGGTTCAGGCACACCCTTAGATTGGTGGGGCAAAGAGCAGCAGCAGCAATAGTGATGGCAGCAAATCTGCATTAAGCTGTCAATTCAATTTATCTGTTGTTACAGTCTGAAGGTTTCTGTCCCCCCAAAATTCACACCCTGAAATCCCCACTGAGCAGGGAGCCCAACATGGGGCTCAATCCCAGGGCCCCAGGGTCATGACCTGAACCAAAAGCAGATGCTTAACCAGCTGAGCCACCCAGGCACCCCTGCATCTGAGTTCTAATATCACTTTTCTACATTTCTAACTTATTCAAGGACCAAGAAAGTAAACAGATGCTATAAGCCAAGTAAATAAAATTTAACAACACTCCACTGATGTAATGGCAGAATTTTGTATTTGGAACTGTATGTAATGTTAATTACATGACATTTTTTATGTCTGATACTATCTTTCCTTTTTTACTGATTGCCTTCAATACTGGGATGGCATAAAATGCTTTACATAAAACTGAAACACTGTTATTTGGACTAAAAGCTTCATTTTCTGTTGTTAGGTATGCCCTTGGTTTGTTCTCTGGTCATCCTATCTTTAAATCTCCTCCCACTCTCCCATCCCATCCATCTATCTATCAAGCCAGCCAGTGTATTTATCTTCCTGTACACACCTGTCTCTCATGGATTTATAGCTCTGTCCTTCTGTCTCATCCTATCCTACATATTCAAACATCAAACACTCTCTGAGTCATGTGCTTTTGGTTCTTTTCCTGTACCTCTTTGGACAATGTAAATGGTTCAGTACAATTTTTGATTCAAATTATCACCACATGTAAAATCTTTTGAAGAAATAACAACAAAGGATTTTAAAACAATTAGATGGTTAAGAAAGATGGCTTAGATGAATATCCCAAATTTTGTTTCTCTAATTTCCATTGATGGACAAGGAAAAATAACCTTTATCAAAGCCTAGATGAGGTAGAAATTTGGTCTTTCTACCACACCCATGACAAAACAACAAGAGTAGCAGAATTATTAAACATTTTAGGGAATTTTAATTTGGATTTTCTGGGTTGTGCTGGCAAAGATGTATTATATATCACTATAGTCACAAGGACAGAAATTAACGTATAGTAAACTGTGTATCATTAAGCCTAGAGGTTTTCCTTTAAGCTTGCAAAAGAGCAGTGGTATGCTACAGCCAGCTGTACCTGCTTTCTTAGTGTTTCATCTCAATTCTGAATTCAATGGTATTACGTTGGGAGCTTAAAATCTACCATAGTGGGGAATACTTACACCACAGAAATCAACAAACACTGCAAGTTAGGGTTTCTTTTTCTGGGAAAGCTGGTTATTAAATGTCTACTAGCACATTACTGCATATGAGTGATTTGAACAAAATGAACTATCACTGGGGATATCACTATCTAACAGCAAGTACTAAAATTAGATTCAATTTATTCTAAGCAATTTTTTCTCTACTCTATGATCACAAAGTTGACTAATAACATCCCAGCAATTTCCCTTCCTCCTCCTCCAATTTGTTCCTTAGAAAGGGGCTAACTAACAACAATCACTGAAAATAAAAACATAAAAAGATTTTGGAGATGTGAAAGAGCTCATTTCAAAATTTTTCTTTGGTATTTTTATGTATGACCCCTAGGCTTCTTACACCAAACCACTTTCTAACACCTGTACTTTTTTCCAGGAAAGTATAAGATTTTAATATAGATGCCTGAAATGCCAGAAAGTCAAACAGAAGTATAATGGAGAACTATAATCCAAAAGACTGATCAGATAATTGGCAATAGGAAAGTAATCTTAGTTACAGAAAACCACTACAATCTTTATTTTTATTTTTTATTTATTTTATTTTATTTTATTTATATTTTATTTTATTTTATTTATTTTATTTATTTTATTTTTTTATTTTATTTATTTTTTTATTTTATTTTATTTTTTTATTTTATTTTATTTATTTATTTTATTTTATTTATTTTATTTATTTTATTTTATTTATTTTATTTATTTTATTTATTTTATTTTATTTATTTTATTTATTTTATTTTTTTATTTTATTTTATTTTATTTATTTTATTTTATTTATTTTATTTTATTTTATTTTATTTTATTTTATTTATTTTATTTATTATTATCCATGAAAGACTCAGAGTCATAGGCAGAGGGAGAAGCAGGCTCCATGCAGGGAGCCCAATGTGGGACTCGATCCCAGGACTCAAGGATCACACCCTGGGCTGAAGACAGACCTAAACCGCTGAGCCACCCAGGCATCTCACACACAGTCAATCTTTCTAAAGAACAATCTGTCTTGTACAATGGGCCCTCTAAATTTTTTTATCTTGAAAAAATATCTCTCTTTTCCTTTTATTAATAAGCTGTAGTGTTCCACTGCCTGGGAATATACTAGTTTGACTACATCAATAGAGGGCTGTGTGTGTGTGTGTGTGTGTATAAAAACAGACCCTCTCTAACCCCATCTCCCAAAGAAATTTGGAAAATTTAAAGATAGATAAGACATCTATGAAAATTACTAAGAAAATTCTTTGAGAATATTATATAAATTCATTCAAAGTAAACTTACTCATATACCTATATCAAGTTGATTATATAGATTCTTACTGAAAGTTAGGGAGTAATTATATTAATAAATATGAAGATTAACTATATTAATAAATATAAAGTGTTCTGAACAGTGCCTGGCAAATAGTAGGCATTTTGAGAGTTTGGGCTGTTTATTAGCATTACTTGAAATGTGAAAAACAAGGGTTCAAAATAATTCTCAAGTTAGCAATAACAAAAAAAAAAGCTAACAAACCCCCTAACATTTAGTAGCATACTTCACGGCATTTTGAGAATCTAAAAATTCCTGAAGATTATACAATTAAGCATAAATAATACAGGTCTTTCTTATCCTATGTTTGTATTTAAAATAATTTCTATATCAGCTCAGAGACTGTCACTCACTTTGAAATCAAAGGTGTAATTGGTGTAAGGCATCAAGTTATTTTCATAGGCGCTCTTCAGTTGGAAGCCATGTGTGATTCTCCCTTCTGAGCTTCCATTCTTCCCATTGCAGCTGAAGTTCATAAGACACTCATTGTACCTTAGTTCCTTGAAGTCCTTATGGTTGTCAGCTACTCCTCCATTGCTCAAATATTCCACAACACCTAACAGAAAAGAAAAAGAAGAAATACTACCATTTAACATTTAGACCTTAATATAAGACTATACGACCAAAATTTCATTATCAGGTGGATATACCAGGTTCAGAGCAGCTTAATTAGGTTGAGCCATATATGAAACTGCCTTTTTGTAGTGGTTGGTTGTTAAAAAAAAAAATCAAACATCAATAACTTCATATGGTTAAATCAAACTGGAGGGTATTTGCCTGTTCCAAAACAAAGTATCAGGATCATCCAGAAATATCTTCAGTTTTTTAATGGGTTCTTCAAACTAAAGATGATTCCTTGAGGCAAAGGTGACATTCACCAAGAAAGACTTAACCTTGAAGGCTTTAGAATATTATCCTAAACCACTATCTCATTAGTATCTCACTATCCTATGCAGTCAATCAACAACTTTCAGGAATATGTATCATATAGCATACATAATAAAAAGTCATTTACAACAAAAATACACTTTGCATCTTCAACATTTCAATGTCTATATTAGGTAGAAAGTATTCTTTATTTTGAACTACAGTGAATTCTTTTAGTCTGATACTATATAAGGGACATTATATGCTACAAAAAAACTACTTGGTAAAAAATATTAAAAATGTATAAAAAGCTAAAGCAGAACCATTCACAAAATACACTGCTTCCATTTAACAAGTAAATATGAAAAATATATCACAATGCTGCTGCCGCTGCTGCTGCTGCTGATGATGATAATGATTGAATACTGTTAGCTATCTCTTTCTATCTGTGATCAGGAATGACAGCAACATATAATGAATAAGTGATGAGCACAGTATCAGTACTGTGAAAAGGAGCTATCATGTATCTAGCATTTAGTATACGCCAGGCACTGTTTTAAGTACTTTACACACTTAAACCTCACAAACAACTTTATGTGGTGGCTAAAATTATTCCCTTATTTAAAAATGAGGAACTTACAGATTGCACCTGTAAGTGGTAGAAGCAGGATCTAACCCTGGCAGTCTGGCTCTAGAATCAGCTCACCACGCTGCACTGTCAATGACAGCTTATACAAATCAAATGAAGTGGGGGAAACATATTTGAGAGGATTTCAACTCAAAAAAGGACTGAGAAAGGAAGACAGGTTAAGGTGCCAATTGGGCTAGGGGCTAAAGACAAGTATGCAAAAGGATGATTTCAGCATTTGCTAAAGAGAAAAAGTAAAGATATTTTCTAGATTTTTGACTTATGAAAATTGCAAGCACTTGGGTTCACATTTATTGTTGAGTGATTATTTCAAATAATTTAAAATAGTTTATTGAAAATATAAAAAATTTAGAATATGCTACAGTAATAGAAAAACAGTAACACTTAAATGTCTCACATTTGAACTTTAATATCTAAAATGCAGAACTGATTTTTTACAAAGATCTGAAATAATATAAATTAGGATATAAAGTGGTTTAGTACAGCTCAAGAAGTAATGTCAAATCCAAGGAGAATGTGGATCAGTTTTCTGCATCTAATTATCAGCATTCATATACCATTTAATGAATTCATTGAAAAGTTGCCAAGCATTAAATGTGTAAATTGCCCTGGGTAACACCGACATTTTCACAATGTTAATTCTTCAATCCATGAGCGTGGAATATTTTTCCATCTCTTTGTGTCTTCCTCAATTTCTTTCAGAATTGTTCTGTAGGTTTTAGGGTATAGATCCTTTACCTCTTTGGTTAGGTTTATTCCTAGGTATCTTATGCTTTTGGGTGCAATTATAAATGGGATTGACTCCTTAATTTCTCTTTCTTCAGTCTCATTGTTATCAAGACAGTATGGTAGCGGCACAAAAACAGACACATAGGTCAATGGAACAGAATAGAGAATCCCAAAGTGGACCCGCAACTTTATGGTCAACTAATACTCGACAAAGCAAAGACTATCCACTGGAAAAAAAGACAGTCTCTTCAATAGACCATTCTCTTACACCATACACAAAGATAAACTCAAAATGGATGAAAGATACAAATGTGAGACAAGATTCCATCAAAATCCTAGAGGAGAACACAGGCAACACCCTTTTTGAACTTGGCCACAACAACTTCTTGCAAGATACATCCATGAAGACAAAAGAAACAGAAGCAAAAATGAATTATTGGGACTTCATCAAGATAATAAGCTTTTGCACAGCAAAAGAAACAGTCAACAAAACTAAAAGACAACCTGCAGAATGGGAGAAGATATTTGCAAACGACATATCAGATAAAGGGCTAATATCCAAGATCTATAAAGAACTTATTAAACTCAACACCAAAGAAACAAACAATCCAATCATGAAATGGGCGAAAGACATGAACAGAAATCTCACAGAAGAAGACATAGACATGGCCAATAAGCACATGAGAAAATGCGCATCACTGGCCATCAGGGAAATACAAATCAAAACCACAATGAGATACCACCTCACACCAGTGAGAATGGGGAAAATTAACAAGGCAGGAAACCACAAATGTTGGAGAGGATGTGGAGAAAGGGGACCCCTCTTGCACTGTTGGTGGGAATGTGAACTGGTGCAGCCACTCTGGAAAACTGTGTGGAGGTTCCTCAAAGAGTTAAAAATAGATCTGCCCTACGACCCAGCAATTGCACTGCTGGGGATTTACCCCAAAGATATAGATGCAGTGAAAGGCTGGGACGTTTCTAGCAGCAATGTCCACAATAGCCAAACTGTGGAAGGAGCCTCGGTGTCCATCGAAAAATGAATGGATAAAGAAGATGTGGTCTATGTATACAATGGAATATTACTCAGCCATTAGAAAAGACAAATACCCACCATTTGCTTTGACGTGGAGGGACCTGGAGGGTATTATGCTGAGTGAAATAAGTCAATCAGAAAAGGACAAACATATGGTCTCATTCATTTGGGGAATATAAAAATTAGTGAAAGGGAATAAAGGGAAAGGAGAGAAAATGAGTGAAAATATCAGTGAGGGTGACAAAACATGAGAGACACCTAACTCTGGGAAATGAACAAGGGGTAGTGGAAGGGGAGGTGGGTGGAGGGTTGGGGTGACTGGATGATGGGCACTGAGGGGGGCACTTGGCGGGATGAGCACTGGGTGTTATACTATATGTTGGCAAATTGAACTCCAATAAAAAGAAATTTTTAAAAAAAATTGGAAAAAAAAAGCTTCTCTACTTGTTTGTTTAGTTAACTATGTAATAAAAGAGCTGATTAGCAAGCAGCATCAGATCCTCAAAAAAAAAAAAAAAAGTTGTCAAGCTTATTAAACTACTCGTGCTGAATATTTCCTCATTGTTTCTTCTCCATTGCACTCGGTGCCTCAGGATGCTGATTTTTTACTTGCATCAACAGCAAACCCCCCCCACCCCACTCTACCTTCTAGTTGAATTTGGTCAATGGGCAGCACTGGCAGGACAGTAGAGTGAGACAGGGGGATATATTACCCCTGGCTCCCTTTTTGTTGATGTCAGAGATTAATAGCATCAGTTAACTCAAAGCCATCACTCCTACTACATAATCCCCTCTTTATAATTACTTTTTCCAAGTTCTGGTAACAGTTCCCACCACTCTCCAAACGTTGAGGTGTAGATGTGGTATAGAGTACCTAATTCCCTTAGTAATAGAGTACTGCCTTAACCCTGTACAAATTTTTGGAAATAGTTTCTTTACTAAACTTTCTGCAATTACCCCATGTCCTATTATCCCTGGATTCTTACTAATACATTCCCTAATTTCACAGAAAAATTCTCCACTCAAAAGTTAGGAGCAAGCTAGCCCTTCAACTAGAAGCTAAAGCAAAACTAAAAGCAAAAGGAAATGATGTCATAAATACCTGAATCTGGCAATGAGTTAAGATCTGCACATAGCACCAGCGGGATGGAATTAGGATCTGCAGTTGGGCTGCCAGGCCTACTAGAGGCTTTCTCCAGAATGTTTTTAACCTCTGAGACAAACATCATGGTCTGGATGAGTTTCACATCAGAATACTCTGGGTCCCAATGCATGTGGGCATTTGCCACTATAAGCAGCTGTTTGTCTGCAGCATGAATAGGCTTCATACCTAAATTTAAACAGTAGAAAAAAAGGTAAGATTATGCTTTATATATCCAAAAAGCAATTAGCTTAGGTTTTCTCCCCAAACCCTGTAGTCCCTTATTTTTTTTCCCATTAATTTGTACTTTCCCTTTTATCTCATAATGTCTTAGAAGCTAAAGTGCTAAGATTCTGATAATTCCAACATGGGAATTACTCCTCTAGATCAGGGTAGACAAACTGCAGCCACAGACTAAACCTGGCCCACCACCTATTTTTGTACAGCCTATATGAGCTAATAGCCTGGTGTTACATTTTTAAAGGATTCTACAAAAATTTCCTTGAAAGACACTGACAGAGACTGTAGGTGACCCACAGAGACTAAAATATTAACTATCTGCCCCTTTACAGAAAAAGTTTGCCAACTTCTGCTCTTATACACCCAAGTTAAGAATTTTATCATGATATAATCAACATTTGATTTTAGTGCCTTGATTTGCTGAGTTCTTGAGGTAAACAAGCACTTTAAATAGCTATCATTTAAAGATCACAATTACCTAGTGAGGCAGGCTTTCAGTTATTTGAATTACCTAAACCTTAACTTAAATTCTTCCCACTGCCCAGTTACTCAATCCACCTTGCACGTCCTGAGCAAATCAGTGATGGATCGACAATAAAAGGCAGTAATACTATATATATTAATTTATACAAATTAACTAAGGAAGAAAGTTTCCTATTAAAACAAATTCATACCAAACACCCAAATAGGGCACCTGGATGGCTCAGTGGTTGAGTGTCTGCCTTTGGCTCAGGGTGTGATTCTGGAGTCTTGGGATCAAGTCCCACATTGGGCTTCCTGCATGGAGCCTGCTTTTCCCTCTGCCTGTGTCTCTGCCTCTCTCTCTCTCTCTGTGTCTCATGAATAATAAATAAAACATCTAAAAAAATAAAACAAAATAAAAACAACACCCAAATAGTAATTTTAAAATGGAGACTTAGGGGATAGTGTGCTCTCAAAATGTGGACACCTGGGGTTTTAAATCTTTTTTACTGTTTATTTTCGTGTTGGGATGGTCACATAACCTTTGGTACTCAGGTTCATTTGGAAAGTGAGAAATGCAATTAGAAAATATGTGAGGTTCTTTCTTCCCCCTAAAATTCTGTTTTTAAAATTTTGTCAAAATAAGTATTAACATAGTATTAACTTTCAAAATGGGAAACAAAATATATAATATATTAAAAATTGTGAACATTAAAACTTGGTTACCATGTACAGGCAGAGAAATATTCAAAAATATTTAAAATACAAAGCTCAGTAGGCATGGTATGAGGCCATTTAAATAAAACTACAAAAAAATAAATAAAACTACATACATACAGTCTATATCAGTAATGAGTAAAGAAATTAGCAAGAGCTTTTCCTAAAGAGTATGAATGAGATAAGGAACTTCTCTTTATTTTATATACTTTTGTATTATTGCAATATTAGTAAACATGCAAAATTCATTTTTTATTAAAATTTCTATAGAATTACCCTATGATCCAGCAGTTGCACTATGAGGATCAAAGGATACAAAAATACCATTTTGAAGGGATACATGCACCCCAATGTTTACAGCAGCATTACCAACAATAGCCAAATTATGGAAAGAGTCCAAATGCACACCTACTGATGAATGGATAAAGATATACATACACACACACACACACATAAAAATGAAATATTACTCAGCATCAAAAAGAATTAAATCCTGCCATTCACAATGATGTGGATGGAGTTTGATGCTACGTGAAATAAGCCAGTCAGAGAAAAACAAATACCATACATATGATTTCACTCATATGTGGAACTTAAAGAAAAAACCAGATGAAGATTGGGGGTGAGGGGGGCGGAAAGAGAGGCAAACCAGAAAACAGACTCTTAACCACAGAGAACACACTCAGGGTTGATGGAGGGGAGTGAAGGGATAGGTTAAATGGGTAATGGGTATTAAGGAGGGCACTTGTGATGAGCACTGAATACTGTATGTAAGTAATGAATCACTAAATTCTATACCTGAAATATTATACTGTATATTAACTGTAATTTCCAGAAAATCAAAACTACCAAAAAATCTATAGAAATGCCTCTTAAATTTTTCTATTGAAAATATAAACTCTACAGAAAAAGACCTAATTTTCTAAGTCTTCTATTTTGATAAAGTTTATTATATCTTAGTAAAGTGAAAAGAAACTTACCTTCAATGTTGAATAATAAACAAGTAACTGAAGTGTTATATGTGACAGAAGTAGTCATTTTTTAAAAATTCTATTTAGGTACCCACCATTTGCTTCAACATGGATGGAACTGGAGGGTATAATGCTGAGTGAAGTAATAAGTCAATCGGAAAAGGACAAACAGTGTATGTTCTCATTCATTTGGGGAATATAAATAATAGTGAAAGGGAATATAAGGGAAGGGAGAAGAAATGTGTGGGAAATATCAGGAAGGGAGACAGAACATAAAGACTCCTAACTCTGGGAAACGAACTAGGGGTGGTGGAAGGGGAGGAGGGCGGGGGGTGGGGGGGAATGGGTGACGGGGACTGAGGGGGACACTTGATGGGAAGAGCACTGGGTGTTTTTCTGTATGTTGATAAACTGAACACCAATAAAAATTAATTTATTAAAAAATTCTATTTAGGTATAATTAATATAATAATGCTTTCAGATGTACTATATAATGATTCAATATTTGTTTACATTGCAAAATGATCACTACAGTAAGTCTAGTTACCATCTGTCACCATATAAAGTTAAACTCTTGGGATTTACTCTCTTGGCAACTTTCAAGTACACTTTACAACATGAATGACTAGGGCACCTGGGTGGCTTGCTGGTTAAGCATCTGCCTTCTGCTCAGGTCATGATCTCAGGATCCTGGGATTGAGTTCCGTGGTGAGCTCCCTGCTCAGCAGGGAATCTGCATCTACCTTTCCCTTTGCTCCTCTCCCCATTTGTGCACATACATTCTCAAATAAATTTAAAAATATATATATATGAATGACTATAGACCCCCCATGCTGTACATATCCCCATAACTTATTTATTTTATTTTATTTTTTTAATAAGAGCTTTTTTTTTTTTTAAATTTTTTTTTTTTTTTTTTTTTATGATAGAGAGAGAGAGGCAGAGACACAGGCGGAGGGAGAAGCAGGCTCCATGCACCGGGAGCCCGATGTGGGATTCGATCCCGGGTCTCCAGGATCGCGCCCTGGGCCAAAGGCAGGCGCCAAACCGCTGCGCCACCCAGGGATCCCCTTATTTATTTTATAAGTAGAAGTTTGTACCTCTTGATCCACTTCACTCATTTTGCTCACTCCCCAGTCCCTCTCCCCTCTGGGAATCACCATTCTATTTTCTGTATCTATGATTTTGATTTTGTTGTCTCTTCATTTGTTTTGTTTTTTAGATTCCACATATAAGTGAGGTTATAAAATATTTCTTTCTCTGACTTATTCTATTTAGCATAATACTCTCAAGGCCCATCCATGTCATGCAAATGGCAGATATTCTTTTTTATAACTAAATAGCATTTCATACTACCTTTTCTTTAGCCATTCATCTGTTGATGGACACTTAGTTGCTTCCATGTCATGGCTATTATAAATAATGTTCCAATGAACATGGAGATGCCTATCTCTTTTCAAAGTTAGTATTTTCATCTTCTTTGGATAAATACCCAAAAGTGGAATTGCTGGATCACATAGTATTTCTTTTTTAACTTTTTTTTGTGGAACCTCCATACTGTTTCCCATAGTGTTATACCAGTTTATATTTCCACCAAGTATATAAGGGTTCTCTTTCCTCCACATCCTCATCAAGACTTGTTATTTCTTGTCCTTTTAATAATAGCCATATTAAGGTATGAGGTGATACTTCATTGTGGTTCTGATTTCCATTTCCCTGATGATTAGTGATGTTGAATATCTTTCCATGTGCCTGATGGCCATCTCTGTCTTCTTTGGAGATATGTCTCTTCAGTACCTCTGCTCAAATTTTAATCTGAGTGTTCATTTTTCTTCCTATTGAGCTTTATGACTTATTTATATATTTTAGATATTAATTCTTTATCGGATATATGATTTACAAATATAGAAATAGTCCATTTAAAGCAATGTGATAAGATAAAATCTAACAGCCCAAATTCTCTAAGTTTTACTCTTTTCTGAGAAGTTTTATAGTGTCACTTCTGGCTATAGATTAAATGTGCACTATATTAAAATTAAGAACTACTGGGTACCGGATCCCTGGGTGGCACAGTGGTTTAGTGCCTGCCTTCAGCCCAGAGCGTGATCCTGGAGTCCTAGGATCAAGTCCCACATTGGGCTGCCTACATGGAGTCTGCTTCTCCCTCTGCCTATGTCTCTGCCTCTCTCTGTCTCTCATGAATAAATAAGTAAAATCTTAAAGAAAAACAAAACAAAACAAAACTACCGGGTGCCTGGGTGGCTCAGTCGGTTAAGTGTCTGCCTCCGGATCAGGCTGTAGTCCCAAGGTCCTGGAATGGAGCCTGCATCAGGCTCCTTGCTGAACGGGGAGTCTGCTTCTCCCTCTCCCTCCCTCTGCCTGCTGTTCCCCTTGCTGTGCTTGCTTGCACACATTCTGTCTGCTTGAGTGCACACATTCTATCTAAATAAATAAATAAATAAATAAATAAATAAATAAATAAATAAATAAATGTGTTTTTTGAGATTAAGGAACTATTAAAAACAATGGAGCCATAAGCACCTTCTATAATATTAAATTCCTCTTATAGAAGTAAGAGACATATTTCAAAATGTGAAACTGTCTGCTGTATAATTTATAATTACTCTTCTGAAAATTAAAAGGAGAATAAAACTTCAAAAGAAATTCAATTTTCATGTTACCAGAAAGAGGTACCTAACTTTTGAAAAGAATGAGACTGCAAAGGACATAACAGTAGGTAAAAAGGGAAAGGCCATAAAAGAAGAAAAATTTAAAATAAAATATCAAAGATTATTTGATGATGGATAAACTGAATACCAGAGAGAAAGGTTTGGACAGATAGGTATGGTCTGAATAATCCAAATCAATACTCAAAACAAACATCTTTTCTTCTATGATAAGTATTTTAAAAAAAAGTTTACAAATAAAGCCCTAATGTGGTCTTAACATCTCCTTGCTCTTGCGTAAAATATACTAATTAAGTAAACAGTGAAATGCTCAAAGGCAGGCAGGAGAAAGGGGAAAAAAAGGTCTGGATATGCAAAGTACATATTGAGTTTCTGACTTTGAAGGAAGCTATAAATAATCTAAAATGCAAAAGATAACTACCAGGTAGATAAAAGATCCTGCTCTTATCCCAGTAATGACTGAGATATAACAAAGAAATTAGAGAAAACTTGCCAAGTACTTAACCTTAAAGATAAAAGATTTTGCACTCAAGAAGCTAAAAATATGGCTAAAAAGAGAACCAACTCATTTTAATTTCCAAACTCAGCCAACTAATAAGCATTTCCTACTTTAAATAGCCTTTTGGAAATAATGGCATATTAAAGACTTTCATTTTTACAGATTACCTGGTAAGTAATATCCCTAGATATATATGATGGTTTACATAATTAGTCCTATTTTCCTGCCCATTTCCCTTAAGCTTTCTTAAAGACAAAAAGAAAAAAATAACTGTGCAATAAATAAGCAAGAGTCTGTGTACTTGTTTGAGATGGGAAAGCATGAGATGGTATTTATTTTTAGTAAGAATATTTTAAACTGCACTCACCTGTTCCAAATAGTTCCTTGTGGACCTCTAATACCACAGCGACACCAATATTATCTTTTGTCATCACTCTGTTCAGCATAGCTTCGGATCCATCTGAATTAGCCATTGCCACTTGGTTAAATTCCACTGTATGCTTTTGCACCAATGTAAATCTAAAAGGCACAATGCATTATTAGTGTAATAGTAGATACCTGGACTATCATGCTGAAAGACATTAAATGAGGGAGCAAAAGATACACTGTTCACTGTCTCCCTAGTCATTTTCCATCTGCAAGGGGACATGCATCAGTCCTGGCCAGGGGGACATAAGAAGTGCCACCTAGCAAAGACTGCATACATATCTCTTTGCCCTTTTATATGTTTATCCATGTGGTAAGAAGCAAGAGGGCAAAAGCTAACCCACTATGGACTGGGAAGCAGCTGAACCAGTTCTGGACTGATGTGAGAAAATTGCCCTTCTCTCATTTCTTTAAGCTATTATTAGAACTTTCTGATAAACTTTCTGATATTTAAAGGTGAACACAACCTTAACTAGTCAATAGATTAATGAGAAAGAACAAAATAAAATTTAACTACCCTGCTGTTTGCAGTTTTATTCTTACCACATCAAGATATTTGTCACAGGGCAGCCCCGGTGGCCGAGCGGTTTAGCGCCACCTTCAGCCCAGGGCATGATCTTGGACACCTGGGATTGAGTCCCATGTCAGGCTCCCTGTATGGAGCCTGCTTCTCCCTCTGCCTGTGTCTCTGCCTCTTTCTCTCTTTCTCTTTCTCTGTCTCTCTCATGGATAAATAAAATCTTTAAAAAAAAAAAAAGATATTTGTCACACACACAAGAAAGTTATTTGTCACACCCATATCTCAACTAAGGAGAAGCCATTTTTTTCATCTGATCTTTACTATAAAAAGGTGGAGTTAAACATATGTAAGGGTTCAGAAAGACAGCTTCTATAAGGTGAAAAATGACTCTCCCTGTATAGTTTCTGCATGAATAGTATTTTCTTTCTTTACTTCCAAGCTAAGTATTGTAGATTTATAGGACTTAATAGAATTGAATCTAGCACTGACATTTAATAGCAGTAAGACTTTAGGGCAAGCCATTTAACCACTTACAGCCTAGTTTTATTAGGTTTCTAAGATATTTATAAATGGCCAAAACCAACTAAATATAATTACTTTTCCCTAAGTACTATGTGGACAGAAGACACCTTTGTTCTTTTAACAGGCTTCCACCCCATCTTCCTCCTAGCTTTGAAACTGAAGCATGTATTCATCTCTTTATAAATACAGACTAAAATCTTACTATGCTGCAGGACACTGTGCTAGATAAAAACAGTACTCCTCTCCCTGCCCCAATTCTGAAGTTCTCATGCATGGAGAAGAACAAGGGCAAGAGTAATAAAGAGAAGGAAGATTCAAAGTATGTTCTAGGTAGACTTGACGATCCTCCATACCAGACTTTTCCAAACATCTAAGCAGTAGAACATCTTTTTCAAACAATTTCTGGTAAGATTCTCGTACATAAAGTATTATGTTTGACTAAATCAATCACTGAAAACAATATGTTTTTATGAGTATAAAAATTTCAAATCGAAGGGTATAGATCATAGTCTTGTTATCAGTCCCTGCACCCAACTTATTTCTGCTTTTTCGTAAGCAGAACCTCTTTTATTCATTCAAAATGCTTAAGAGTCTTCTCTGGAAACCATGTCTTTCTTTCCTCTTGGAAGATTAATTTTCTACAGGCTGTAGTGTAGATCTCTTTTTTTTTTTAATTTATTGGAGCTCAATTTGCCAACATACAGCATAACACCCAGTGCTCATCCTGCCAAGTGCCCTGCTCAGTGCCCATCACCCAGTCATTCCAACCCCCTGCCCACTTCCCCTTCCACTACCCCTTGTTCATTTCCCAGAATTAGGTATCTTTCATGTTTTGTCACCCTCACTGACCGGTATTTTCACTCATTTTCTCTCCTTTCCTTTTTATTCCCTTTCACTAATTTTTATGTTCCCCAAATGAATGAGACCATATAATGTTTGTCCTTCTCCGATTGACTTATTTCACTAGCATAATACCCTCCAGGTCCCTCCAGGTCCAAGCAAATGGTGGGTATTTGTCATTTCTAATGGCTGAGTAGTATTTCTGCATTTTTGTTTGGGTTATAAAGTATTAATAAAAATCCTGATCCACAGAGACACACAGATATAATTTGCAAATAACTGACCTTGAACTCAGAGAGCCTTAGCATGTAGGCAAAAACTTGATTCAGAGGTCTACACCAAAACAATTCAACTAAGCAGCACATCCAACACATATTATTAATTTCCAAAGTGTTAAAAATTGGTATTTGAAACATTTGAGTGAATATATTATTTTAAAATTATAATTTATTTGTATTTACTTTTTGAAATATATTCTAAATATTTACAGAACTCTTAAGGTGTATTTACAGGAACCTTGTAAGAAAGTATAAAAAGGGACACCTGGGTGGCTCAGTGGTTGACCATCTGCCTTTGGCTCAAGTTCCGGGATCGAGTCCCACATTGGGCTCCCTGCATGGAGCTTGCTTCTCCCTCTGCCTGTGTCTCTGCCTCTCTCTGTGTGTCTTTCATGAATAAATAAATATATATTTTTAAAAGTATAAAAATCCTGCTTAATGGTAAATATTGTTAGTAATATTTTACTTCTACCAAAGTCAGGTTGTTATGGGGGGGGGGGGGGTATCTAAGAGTTAGAAATGTCTTTGTTAACCAGAATTTGTTTCCCCTTACCTAACTTCCATTTAATCTAGATCTAGATATTTTCCTTAAGCAAATATAGAATAAAACCTAGTATCTCTTCTACTTGCCACTACTTTAAATATCCAATCACATCTTTTCTAAGAAATGGCCAATTTTTAAAAAATATTTTATTTATTTATTCATGAGAGACAGAGAGAGAGAGAAAGGAAGAGACATAGGCAGAGGGAGAAGCAGGCTCCCTGCAGAGAACCCGATAGGGTATTCGATACCCAGGCTCCAGGATCACGACCTAAGCCAAAGGCATATGCTCAACCACTGAGCCATCCAGGTGTCCCAGAAATGGCCAATTCTTTATATGATATATGGTGTGAGACAGTTGTTCACCTGAACATCTCAAGTTTTCCCAAAGGTACAGTATCTAGAATTGGGCATAAATGAACTAGTGCGGTCTTCATTTTGGACCGTATTTTTGTTAATAAAGACTGAAACTGCACTTTGGGGAAAGCCATATTAATCATAAACCAAATGAGAACTAAGATGTAACTAAAACTTCCTGGACTTTTTCCCTCTTAAACCAGGTCTCTCCAGTCCCGCATTTCATAAATGCTTATCAACAAATAAGTGGGGAAAAAAATGTGCAATATACATATTGCACAGATTTGGGAACAAGCAAAAATACAAAGAAAATTGAGAGTTGCCTGCAACCAAATATCCTAACAAGTCAATATATTTCCCCAGACCTTTCTCCATGCATTTTCATGCAAATATTCCTATACAATTATGATAATACTCTATAATTTTATATTCTGGTTATTAATAAACATTCTATCAGGACATAAAATTAAATATTCAAAACCAGTATATATGAAATGTATTATAGTTCACTATACAGACTCACCATAATTTAACATTCTGTGGCAGACATTTAAATTGCTTCTGATTTGAGCTATTATAACTAATGCCATTATGAACATTTTTACATATAAATATTTCTCTGTACTCTCAAATGACTGTATCCCTCCCTCTTTCCCTTCCCTTAATAATCTAAATGTAGCCACTTTATTTCTGTTGAGTATCATTTCATGACTTTCTATTCATTAGTTCAGCCACTCTCAGTAAGCCACTCATATTAAGGATACTTTATTATTTTTTTAAATTTTTATTTTAATTCCAGTCAGTTAATATACACAGTGTTGTATTAGTTTCAGGTGTATGATATAGTGATTCAACAATTCATATGTCACCCAGTGCTTATCATAAATGTACTCCCTTACAGCCATCACCTATTTCACCCATCCCCCCACTTATCTCCTCCCCTCTGGTAACCATCAGTTTCTTCTCTTTAGTTAAAGAGTCTGTTTCTTGGTTTGTCTTTCTCCTCCCTTTGCTTAATTGTTTTGTTTCTTAAATACCAAATATGAGTGAAATCATATTGTGTTTGTCTTTCTCTGATTTATTTCACTTAGTTTAATAATCTCTAGCTCCATACATGTCCTTGCAAATGACAAGACTTCATTCATTTTCATGGCTGAATAATATTCCATTACATACACAGATACACACACACATCCCAAATCTTTCTTTATTCATCAATCAATGGACACTTGGTCTGCTTCTATATCTTGGCTATTGTACATAGTACTTCTATAAACATAGGGGTAAAATGCATCCCTCTGAACTGGTGTTTTTTGTAGTCTTTCAGAAATATTCAGTAGTGCAACTGCTTGATCATAGGGTAGTTTTATTTTTAACCTTTTGAAGAACTTCCATACTGTTTTCCAGAGTGGCTGCACCAGTTTGCATTCCCACCAACAGTGTAAGAGGATTCCTCTTTCTCCACATCCTCACCAACACCTGTTCCTTCTTGTGTTGTTGATTTTAGGCATTCTGACAAGTGTGAGGTGACATTTCATTGTAGTTTTAACTTGTATTTCCTTGATAAGTGACAATGAGCATATTTTCATGTGCCTTTTGGCCATTTGTATGTCATCTTTCAGAAATATTTGTTCATGTCTTCTACCCATTTTTTAATTGGATTATTTGGTTTTTTGGGGTGTTGAGTTGTACGGTTCTTTATATATTTTGGATACTAACCCTTTATCTGATATGTCATTTGCAAATATCTTTCCTCATTCTATAGTTTACCTCTTAGTTCTATTGACTATTTCCTTTGCTGTGCAGAAGTTTTCATTTTGATATAGCCCTAATAATTATTTTTGCTTTTATTTTCTTTGACTCAGGAGACCTATTTAGAAAAAATTTGCTATTGCTGATGTCAGAGAAGTCACTGATTAGGACACTTTGAAGCTTCATTCTTTTTTTCTAAAAGATTAAATATCCCTCCCTCCTTTTGGTTCTCACAAATCTTATGTGTGTTTATTGGTCTTCTCTTAAATAATCGAAATTCTCAATAGGACAGAACCAATAATAAAAATAATACATGCTGCCCATTACTGAGGATATATCTACTTTGTGTCAAAATTGTGATAGGGGGACACCTGGGTGGCTAAGCAGTTAGGCATCTGCTTTCGGCTCGGGGAGTGATGCTGGAGTCCCAGGATCAAGTCCTACATCAGGCTCCCTGCATGGAGCCTGCCACTCCCTCTGCCTATGTCTCTGCCCCCTCTCTGTGTCTCTCATGAATAAATAAATAAAATCTTAAAAAAAAAAAAAAAACTTGTGATAGGTACTTCGTATGTTTTAATCCTATAACTTGCAAAAACTTTGCAAAGGGATGAATATGAAACACACTGTCCAGATTCCTCATCAACCCTTCAGGAATTGCTCCAGCTGCAAAAAGCTACCTCACTCAAGGTCAAGTACTTCCAGGAGTGATCTACATCCAGTTATACATCGAAAACAAAAGATAAAAGTTTAGGGATTTTGATCCCTCCTGGGTTAACTCTCACAGACCATTTTAGCTCCAAAGCTAACAGGCAGGATCAGCTGAGGCTGTAGGCTTATAACACAATTCTGTTTTCTATGCCCAATTTGATTTCTTTCCTGCTCCCTTCCATTGGGGAACATCAAACTACCTTATCTTTTTGAAAAATAAGATAGGTTTGTTCATTTTCAATATCCTAGGAACTTCTCCTACACTTCAAGATTCATAATAGATTACCCATGTCAGCTCTGTAGTCATACTTTTGCAAGATCTTTTATTACCACGGAATGTAATTATCTTGATTTGGAAACCTAACTAGTTCAGGCAGTTTAGTGACTCTTGGCTTACCAATCTCCTCTTCACTTCGTCTTTAGTCTTTCCACTTTGAAGATAATTCTCAATAGAGATCATGAAAGCAAAATAGAAGTTGTACAGCTGTTTTTTACCTTGACCCTCAATTAGTGATTATACAATTCACAATGGGTATATCCCTTCTTTACAGTGCATGGTATTTAAAATATCCTTCTCATTGCCTAAGCATTTTCACCAAGCCTCTGCTTTTTCTTAGTCTTCTTAGCAAAGATCACAGATTCAGCCAAGTTGTTTTTAAAATACATGCTTGGTTACTGACTTTTCTTCATTTAAAAATGAATCCTGAACAATTATTCAGTTTATGACATGCTTCTACCTACCCTTCAACTTACTTCCTAATTGGTATAATTAATGATTGTATTGCCTCACTTTTGACTTTTACTTCCAATCTTCTTAAAGTATCAGCTTTTTAATGTCTGTGGTTTCAAAAAGTTCAGAAAAATAAACACAGTTTTCCTGAACGAAGTATAGTATGTACATCCTTATAACTAACACTCCCTTCCTTGGCCCTTACAAATACGAAAGAGGACAGGGTCAAATTCTTGAATCTTATCATTTCAGCTTCACCAATTATTTGTTTTGTTTTTTAGATTTACTTATTAGAGAGAGAGCAAGCACACATGTGGGGGTGGGGGTGGAGGAGGAAGGGCAGAGGGAGAGAGCATCCTAAATAGACTCCAAGCGGAGTGCAGAGCCTGATGCAGGCCTTCATCTCACAACCCTGATGAGCTGAAACCAAGAGTTAGATGCTTAACCAACTGCACCATCCAAATGCCCCTTCACCAGTAGTTGAAGAACCAAAGAGATAGCTGAGAACTAAGCAATCAAAGAAAGTTCCTTCTTTACAGTGAGAATTAAGAGCAAGATATGCTTCTTGCATGGTAAAAACTTTTCAGGTACTCTACCTTAAGGAAATCTCCAGCACTAGTGCAGATCATTGCAGTCTCCTACAATTTGTCTTGTTTTTGTGTTACACTGTATTTATAATATATTCATAATATAACAAGAAATAATTATCCATTTTCCATCCATACTACCTTACTAATACTATTTCTTAATTCCCCCTCCGACACATAACCAAACACACTCTGCTATGCTTTGACTTTGTCTCATAGGTGACATTTTGACATACAGGGATATCTTCCTCATTCCTTCTATTAGATGTTTGTTTGGAATAAAACATACTGGTTTATAGTTACTTTTCACTCACTAATCTAAACCATCAAGCCTTGGTAACATGTAAAATCTTGTAACTTGTCTCTATTTAAATTCATTTTATCATTCCTATTGTATATGTAGAACGCAGATGCTATAAGCATTAATCTTCATGCTTTTTTTTCAGTCTAAGAATTCTCCTATTTACCTCCTGAAAGTCTTATTTGATAGAAAGTTAAATGGGCTTAAAGACATCATATATAATAAAGACTGACATAATCAAAAACCAAAGACCCCACACCCTTCTTACATGATTTGAGAAAGATTATTAGGTTGAATCTTTCAAATACAGGAAAAACATGTCCAAAACAGTGCTTCAAACAGAACAATGAGATAGCTCATTTTTTTTCCCTAGCTTGTGATCTAGAAGTAATTTTATGGGCTGTGATGCCAACTGGTGAATGCCAACTATGAGCAAGCAAAACAGTATATAAGACTTCAGGAACAGCAAATAAGTCTAGTATCTAGATCTTCGTCTCCATTTGTCTCCATTTTCAATTTCAATTTCTCCATTTTCAATTTCTCCATTTTCAATTGTGCATCTGGATCCAAGCCCATTTCTACTAACTGCTAAGTATACAAAATATGGTAAGAGGAAATTTAAGTTTCTGAGTCTAAAAAAGTTATCTATAGTAGCAGTCTTTCTGTATACACACAAGAACAAAAAAATCCATCTATGTAGTTTATAAAATACTTTGCACTTAAGATAATAGTTACTGAGATAAAGGACAAGCAAATGCTAACTTCTAGAATTTTATGAATTGAAACTTTTATTTTCTGGTATCCATGCATCTAACCACCCAAAAAAATTTGTCATGATAACCAAAAGGTCCTGCCAAATCTTAAAGTGCTTTCTGAAACCCCGAAGACTAAACTACAATGAATATACTGCAAGTATATTATTTTATTGTATTCTATTTTAGAAATAGATAAGAAATTCTTATTATAGCATTTTGCTAAAAACTGTAATTATTATAGTTTCTATTTATTGTTACCTACTCTGTACCACCGTCTTCCATAAAGGGAAAAACTGTCATCAATGAAGATTAGGAATTATGAGATACTCTGGGGTTTTAGAAGAATGAGACTAAGTATTCTTCCTACAGCTATATTTTGACTTTGTCAGTTTTGTTAACTACATAAAGAAATTATCTTAGATGGTAATATACAAATATATACAAATGAGGAAATAAGCCCGGAAAGGGTAAGTGACTCATTCAAGGTTTTATAGCTACATAAGTAGGAGAACCACCAGGCTTCACAATTCTTTTCTTTGCATTGTATTATGTCTCCAACCTGAAGGAAGAGTAGAATAAACATGGTAGTATACTTTGTATTAAATTTCAAATAGTTTGGCATTGGATAGTTAGGTCCTATGACATCAACAACTATTTGATACTACTCAGAAGAGAATATAATAAAGATATTAATCTGTTACTAGATCCAGGTTATTATTCAGGCAAAAAGAGTTGATGTCTGGAAGAAAATCTAATGATGCACCTAAGTATTTCCTATGTGTTCATCCCTTAACTAATTCATAGCATTTTTAATAATTCAAGCATCGATTTTCAAATACTTAATTGTTTAAAGTTCCCCTAGACAATAGTCATATTTGTTAGTTAATCTTAATCATCTCTAGTAAATTATCAAGGCATTTTAGATTTTCCTCTCAAATTGTGAAGGGAATGATAAAAAGTATATTATCTTCCTTTGGGAAGAAACAATGGCAAATGGAAAAAGAACTTGATGTTTTATGTTAATATTACCAGTACTCTTTTTTCAATTATGGTGTTTGAAGTAAATGTATATATGAATATAGGTAACAAACAACAAATTCAAGGTAATTTTTCTAAGTGAGGCAACCTTCTAAGACGTACAAGCAATAATGGAAGATCAACAAGAAACCTAAAAATTCAGTTTAGCACTATGGTTAAAAGCACTGACTATGGAGCCATACTACTTTCTGTACCTTGGTTTCCTCATCTATAAAAATGAGGATACAATTCTACCTCTAGCTCTGAGGCTTGCTTTAAAAATTAAATAAGAGAATCCATAAAATAAAAGGCCTAACATTACTACGAAGTAGTATCTATTGCTATTCTGAAATTCATAAAACAAAAATCACCAACTAGAAGAATTTAGTATATTCTAACCTCAAATACTTTAGGGGCTATGTACTAATTATTAGCCAAAATGAGAATATCTCTACTCAAAATTCACAGAGTAAAATAAACAAAAATTCACAAAAAATATAGGGAAGTAGGTACAAATAAATGAGAAAAGTAGGCCAAGTATCTTTCAAATTCACTTAATTCATATACTTAACATAACATGCTAGTAATATGCCTGTATCAATAAAACATGTAACTGGCTTTGTTATAACTGGTACTAATAAAGGGACAATACTGGAATACAGTATATGCTTATCCTATAAGTAGATGATTCCCTATCTAACATATCAAACCCAAATTACTAACCATATGATTTAACCTCGATCAGACTTTACACATTTCAGTCTTCTATTGGAGATTCCTTCATATTTTCCACTCCTAAACTGGCAGCCTTTCTGAGGCAAAAATATGTTCCTCTCTTTTCCTCAAGATGATAACTAAGGAATATGCCTGTAACATTCAGGCTCAGCCAGCACTCAAAAGAAGACCACTTTCTGAGTGTGTTGTGGCTCTACACCCTCCAGTAGGAAATGCAGGTTCCTAAATCCAGTGTACACAAGATAACAAAGGCTTCTATAAGATCATTTATGTATTTTATTAAGCAGATTCAGAATATTCTCACCGCTGACTTAATCAACCATATTAACCCCCCAAAAAACACAAATTCTGTTTTCTGTGTGTCTGATGACTGTTTTCCATTGTCCTATCTCAATCCTTTAATTCTCCACCTCCATAGGCTGTGTTTCTCTTCCATCCTCCCTCATCTATCTATGCAAATCTCCATCTTATATATACCTTTTTTTACTTTGATTTTCTTATATGATTACCTTTTCCTACTAGACTAGAACTCTAGTGGGATAAGGAACTATGTCTTGTCTTTGTGCCTTTTTTTTACTAGCACAGCACCTGTCATAAAGCAAACGTTCAGTAAACATTTAGTGAATAAATGATTAAATATATGAAATGTGAATTGAAAAAGGTTAATAAAATTAAGGATTCTGAAAAAAGCCAACCTTAAAACAGAGAGACTCACACCACTCATTTCAAATCTTAAAATGTACTATGCTTTCTTTTTTTATAGTAGAACTAGTATTTTACTTCATGAAAACATATTTGGAAATACCATGCTAACACTATACTCAAGTATACACCTCTCAAAATTTTTATGTAATTTGGCAATAAAGCACTAAGTAAAATAAAGATTCTTAATTCTAATACACAGCCTAAGAAATATAACATTACCAAGAGTTTTTAATTTTTACATCTCTTGCTCTCTAACTTTTTGCTAATTTGTGTGTTAAAGAAATAAGTATGCACTATTATGCTTTGTTTCCTTAACTCACTTTTCTGTTTTGAAGAATATTGCACAACCATCCACATGCTTTCTCTCCTGCTCAGACATGATTTTGGCACGTGACTTTGGAGAAAAAAATCCATCGTATCCACGCTCCTTCAATGCTGGCAGAAAGAGAGTGAAGTATTGCTCTGTTTCCACTTCCTGAGGTGAAAGAAAAGTTGTCATCAAAATGACAGAGGAAAACACTGATTAAGATATAAAAATATTCAGCATTATGAGTAAAATGTGACTAAGTTAAAATAATTCACATAACAAATATTATCTATTCTAACCTTATTCCTAGCAGCAGCCATGTCACAATGGCAGCTTTTAAAACTCAAAGAACCTGACCTATTGGTATGATTTTTCTTGCTCACATAGCTAGTTGGTCCCAACTCTCTTTCGTCCCAGTTTAGAGTTCATTCTACCATACTTCAATTTATCAAAACTAGTAAAACTGGACATATTCCAGATTAAGCAGTAGGGAATAGTCAATTTTATACAGAGGTATAATATTTAAAATTATTTATCTTTCTCAACTGTGATAGAAAGGAATGATACCCAAAAGTGAGAAGTTTAACATCTATCAAGAAAAAGTTCTACTCTAAGGAATTTTTAGGTACCTGAACACCAATCATTCCAATGGTCCCTGTTAATCCAGTACTTTTAAGTTAGACTATTTTATTCTTGGACCCATAAAATATTTTTAACCAATCTTTCCAAATGAGATAATCAAATGTGAAGATAATGATTTATATAATGCTCATAACATGATTTTATAACAGTAAAAACTAATAAATAGCCTAAATTTCAGACATAGAGAAAATGCTAAATCAATAAATAATTATTCATATAATGAATCGGCATGAAGAATTTTAGTAATATAGAAAGTGCATTGAGTACAATAGTTTGATCTCAAATCTATTTTGAAAATATATCTGTAAATAAATAGGAAAATTGAATTAAAAAATACGTGCAATAAATATTTCAGAAGTTTTAACAGAGAAACTATTTTTGGATTATGACATTAGGTGTTTTCCTCCATCATCCTTTATATTTTTTCCAAAATATTCAATTTTTCTAGAATGAACATTTTATTCTACAGTATTACCTTATTACCTTTACAATAAAAAAATGCTTCTTAAATTATGACATTTTTATCCTTCAAACTATGCTTAGAAGAATGTGAGGCTATTATTACCGCGAATACTAAATTTTAAAAAAGGACAATTAAGTAACTACAACAAGGCTGACTTTGCCTCCTTCTCTCCCCCAATTCTAATGTCAGTTCTGTTTTTAGAAGAAAAATTAATGTTTGAAGATGTTTATTATTTCTCAGGAAATCATATTAACCATAGCCAACATAAATTATCAAGCTACTCTAGTTAAAAAAAAAAAAAAAAAGTTGTTTAAAAAATAATACCTTTTTTCAGGCTATGCTAAAAAGCAGTTATGAAATTATATCACTTAAAATTTTTAAATACCTTCATAAACATGTAACATGCTTTGAAAAGTTGCTAAGAAAAAATTACTAAACACTATCTAGAAACCTTGACTATTCATTAGCTAAGTGTTGAAAAGAAGTGCTAAAACACAAATTTCAACAGAAAGGTGCTTCTTCAGTTTAATTCATTATAATAAAGTGTTATAAAACACAAATGTCTAAATTTCAGATATGGTTTTTAAAATAACACAAAAATGCATGATTTATAGCACAGTATTTTTAAATGTTTACAATGTTTATCATTAAGGAATAGTGAACAAATAATTCTTTTTTTTTTTACAGAGTCTGTAAGTTAAATTTAGATTCCTAAGACACAACCTTCTGCAGTTTTCTCTTTCTACAATACCAATGATCTCTTCATAAGATGAACTGTTAACATGAATAATGGATAAGATTATTTTCACTTAATAGTAAATGAGTATAGGGGGAAGGTTATACTTAGCAAAATAGTTTCACTGCGCAAATATCTTATATGCTTATTAAAATTGCCCTTTTTAAGAGGAGAGAAAACAATTCCTTTTGAATTTTGTTTTGAATACAGACTCTCTCCCAGAAGTAAGAACTAAGTTCACCTTTAAGTTTCAATTTCTTTTTTTAAATTTTTTTTAAGATTTTATTTTTAAGTAATTTCTACACGCAATGTGGGACTCGAACTTACTTGAACCCCAAAATCAAGAGTTGCATGCTCTACCAACTGAGCCAGTCAGGTGCCCCCAGACAACTAATTTCTATAGTTTTACCTGAAGACTAATGATATCTGCATCACAGTTAACAATTTCTTCCATAATTCCCTTTTTCCTGTATTCCCAGTTTAATGCCCAGGATGGGCAATAGCCGTATAGCTGCCGGGTGGCGTATTTATCACATAACACATTGTAACACATAACTGTGAATGATGCTAAGAATTGGGAGAAAAAAACAAAAGACAAAAGGGAGAAAATTAGGCAACTTTTTAAAAAAAGAAATACCATGTGTATACCTGCACAAGCACACATGGCACACAAACCTATCCTAAATATTGTGGAATGCCGTTGGCAAAATTCTGTTAAACTATATCTACAAAGACTTCACTAGAATCCATCACATCAAAATTCTATTACTAGAATTAGACTTACAGTTCATACTTTAGATTTTTAGGAAATTTATTTTAACAAAAATTCAAATTCTAAATCTGAAAGCTAATTGTACATAATTTTTTGACCAAACTCTAAATGGAACAAAAGTGAATTTTAGTTTTATTAAAAGGCTCTAACTTCATTAATTTTTAAAAATATACATTAATACTTTTGGGAGCCTCTTACTGCTCTGAGCCAGAAGCATATGAACTAATAACAAAGTTTAGTTATAAGTGAATCCTTTTTGCCAAATCATATATCCATTTCTGAAACTGAATTCTCATTTTAAAATGCCCTTAGATTATAAAAGGACTGTGACCAAACTAATAGGACAATAAGGTTTATATCCTTGTGCTCTGAAGAACAAGAGCATCAGTTATCACCTAGGAACTCAAAAATGCAGTCTCTTTGGTACCACAAAGACCTACTAAGTCAGAACCCGAAAGTTGACAAAATCCCCAGGTGAATCACATGTACATTAGCCTGAAAAGCCCTGATTTTTTTATCAGTAATTCTCTATCCAGGCTACCCATTACAATCACTTTGTACAGCATTTTTTAAAAGTGCTCATACCCAAGGCCCTGCTCAAGACTAATTAAGTTAGTGTATTTAGGGTCTAGATAATTCATATTTTTAAAAAGCATCTCAGATGATTATAGTGGGCAGGCATTGTTGCAAATCACATACTTAAATAAAAGGTGAGGAATCCAAATAATGAAAGTAATAGTACTTGATTGAAGTTGGTTGGTTAAGATTCAGCTAAATGGGGGCAAAATTAAGAGAAACTCAGTTCAGTGCTTCCCTGGGTATCTGACTGGAGGCCATTTTGTACACTGTCAGCTTTTTCACTATCTGGTACTGATTCTTACAAAATAATCATTATCGTTTTGTACCTATAAATCATAAGTTATTATAAACATCTCCCTAACTCCCTACTTTTACCAGTAGTAAAAGCCACTTTATTTAGCACTCAGATTCTACTTAAGAAAGTACAACAAATCCTGAGAAAAATTCATTCTCATTTTTCAATAAGGAAGGCCCAAGGATACATTACTTTGAGAATTCAACTGATGGATGAAATCATGTTTCTGTCATTCTTTTTCTTAATGAAAATGTAGGTATGCAGTATGAGGAAGGCTTTTTTTCAAGATTATGTTCATTAGTGCTCAAAAAGGGATTACTTTGAAGAACCAGAATATGGTGTTTTTATAATCAGAAAGGTAACAATTAATTATGCATTAAGGAAGGCTAAACAAAATAAATCCATCTATGTCAAGGCTTTGTATAAAACCTTAAGTATTCCTTTTACTCAGACCATCAATGTGTATCCCGTTAATAGGAGTGTTATTCAACACGGACACAGTGCCTCCTAGAACAAGGCTGATACTAAGCATGTGGTAGTTTTAAGATCACTGCCCCTGGAATAAACAGAATTGTACTGTATATGCTGGTATTTCTCAGTGTTATTAACATACAAACAGAACCATGAAGATGATATACTTCCTACATTTCCTAATTTCAAAGCAAGTAATTTTTTCTGAATCCTCTAACTTTAAAAAAAAGCACACATACAGAAGGGCTTAAAAAGTACATAACAAGTTCTGCAATTCACCCTTTAAAAATTATTAAAGTGTCAGTATTCAGTGACTGGTTCAACCTTCATATTAAAACAATATAATTTTTATTTGTGAATTTTAAAATGAAACTGGATATAATGAAAACTTACTCTTGTGATTAAAAAGAAGGCATTTGGAAACATACTAATTCATAACTTATTTTAAGTAGAATTCCTAATCAAAAAATGTCTAATAAGCAGTAAGAAGCACTATAAATGATGTCTAATCTTTATTAGTCTCCACTGAAAAGATAAAGCTTTATATTTTCTACATTATTGCAGTTCTAGAAATGCTAACATATCTTTAAATTGATTAAAAATTCATGCTCTACAATTTCTACACCACTGGCCCGGCATTATATTTTGTTCCAATACAGCAAATATAGACTCAATCTAAATTATTCTTTTATAAATGTTATCACTCTACCCACTCAAGATAGATAATGTACCGAAGTAGTTTAAAATTTTTGGAAGAAAATTCATTATTTTTCATATTTTCTTTTTTTAAGTCACCCAATACCTTGTGTGAAGATGCCACCTGGAAGGCTTTATTTATTTTCTTATTGGAAGGCTTCATTATAAGGAATAATTTTAAAACCAAGAGCTCCATCACTATGAAAGATAGAGAAGATTCCTACATGTGGCCCTAATATGGGTTTTCTATTTTCAAATCTATCCATCAGTAGTAAGCTCATCTACCTTGTGGACATAAAATGAAGGTTTATTATACTTATATTACAAAGCCCAAATGCATTTCAAGTATTTCTGAAAATATTCAAGGAAGACTAAGGAAAACTATTTACCTGATGGCAGAATTTGGTCTCGTTCTTTTAATGTAATCCATGGCCTCGGAGGAAGCTGCTCTGGATGAACTAGGGAGAAGAAAAATCTTTTTTAAACATAAGTTAATTTCATGTGCTTCTAAAATTAGTATCATTTACTTTATAATGTCAAATCAACTTCTGTTTTCTCTTCAGCTCTAATGGCCCACAAACTGACTTAAAAACCTAATACTGAAACATAAAGAAGATTTAGAAGCCAAAGGAAGTTCAAGCAGACCTATGCTGAAAACATAATGAATATATGAAAACATTAGGAAACTCATTACTGACATTTCTACTTACACAGCATTTATGAGAAGTACCTACTTAAAACCTTAAGATCGAGGTGCCTGGGTGGCTCAGTCAGTTAAGCATCCAACTCTTGATTTCAGCTCAGGTCATGATCTCAGGGGCTTGGAATCAAGCCCCGAGTTGGGCTCTGCTTTCAGCAGGGAGTCTGCTTAGGATTCTCTCCCTTGGGAATGCCTGGGTGGCTCAGCGGTTAAGCATCTGCATTTAGTCCCAGGATGAGTCCCACATTGGGCTCCTTGCATGGGGCCTACTTCTCCCTCTACTTATGTCTCTGCCTCTCTCTCTGTGTCTTTCATGAATAAGTAAAATCTTAAAAAAAAAGAAAAAGAAAAAGGATTCTCTCCCTCACCTCTCTCACAGAAAAAATGAAGGCACTGGTTAAACATTAATTACTCAGATATGGTTATCAATACTATAGAACTAAAACCTACCCAACTATCAGATGAGAGAAAATTCACTAAGTTAAGATTTAACTAGCCTTTTACTTTTTTCCCTTTAAGAACATTTACAATTACAGGACAATTAGATTCAAGTTTGCAGATTTTCCCAGGGTATGCAATAGCTGAGAAATGTATTCCTTTAGAATAAAACACTCTTATCTTCATCCAGCCACAGAAATTTTGACCAGAGTATCCAAGATCTTTAAAAGCTTCTCTTTACTAGCCATTTTGGTGTTCCAAAAGTCTATCTAAAGAATGCATGTTTTAGCATCCATACTTTTCACAATGTGGAATGAACATTTTCTTTTGCATATTCCATATCTTGTCAGGAAAGGAATGAAGGATATCATTAGATGACGAACAAACCATCCAGCTGGATCAACATACTGAATATCCTGGAAAACAATCATGCCTGCCAGGAGTGCCAAGCCACAATCATAACAACTATCTAAAAAAATGGAAAGCCCAATATATAAATACAATGAAGTGTAAATAAGGAACTTTCTAGCTGCTGGGTTCCTTATCAGGAAATGGTTAAAAATTCAGAAATCAAAAAATCCTCAAAATAAAACCAGTAAGGTGATGCTGACATTTTGGTGCTTCCCAAAACTTTGCCAATATATTTTAATTAATTCATCACAATATATAAGTAAAATGTGTAGTATTCACTGACAATATCCAAAGAGCCAAAAACCTATGAAAAAACACTGTATCTAACCAGTAATCAAGAAAAATAAAGATGAGAGGGCATGTCTTTATCCAGACTGTCCCCCAAATTTTAATATAACCAGAATTGATAATGGTGATAAAAAACGAATACTTGCATACACAGCTGGTGAGAATACAAACTAGTACAGCTACCTGGGAGGACAAGTTGGATCATCTTTTAAAATTTAAACATATATGTCCCTATGACTCAGCAATTCTAATTTCCTGGGATCAGACCTATCTACTTGAAAAAAAGCATTCAAACAGATATTCACTACATTATTATTTATAACAGCAAAATCAAGGGTAAATGGCTAATACCCATTTTACAGAAGTCTATGCAACAGTTTAAGAAAAAAAAGCAGAGATACAAGTGTGCTAAAATGGAAAGCTATATAAGAAATACTGGGTGAAAACAACTAGAAAATATATAATGATGGGGTGCCTGAGTGACTCAGTTGGTTAAGTGGCCAACTCTTGATTTTAGCTCAGGTCATGATCTCAGGGTCCTGTGAGGGATCAAGCACCCCACTGGCTCCATGCTCAGCAGGGAGTCTGCTTGAGGATTCTCTCATTCTCTCGCACTCTGCCCCTCCTCCTACTTACACACACACTCTAATAAATAAATAAATATTTAAAAAATATATATATATAATGATAAAATAGAATATGTTTTATTAGAAAACATTTTAAAAACACACAGGAAAAGTAGTATTATCAAATTCTACTGGCATAATTTTTATATGTAAATGTCTATAAAAATACCTACAAGAACACACACTCAACTTACAAGTGTGTTTACTTATGATGGAGGGGACATGCAATTAAAGGTAGTGGTCAAAGAAAATTTTGGTCTTAATGGGAATTTAACATTTTTTACAAGGAGAATAATATATACATGTGTGCCATGTACTTTAATGTTCTTAAGATGAAACTACAATGTCAGTGATATGACAAACCATCAAATAAAATAAAGACTGTTTAAACTGACACAGTACTAGAATTTGGATTAATATGAAAGATAAGTCTGTTCTCATGAATAGAAAAGAAGAGACAGTAGTTAACATAGTAATAACTCTCTCAGGATCATACCTAAAATGTGATAAAACAGTAATCCTCCCATTTTATCTCCCATACATGCCACACCTGGTGCTAGACAGCCCTGCAACCAGCCCTGGAGCCATGAAGAATAGATTAGGGGCAGGGAGTAGGGCAGCAAGAAAATCATGATTTCTCTGGCCAGTGAAGCCAAAAAGAAGTGCAGCAAGTATTAGGTGGGAAACTTACACTCAGTGGCAGTTGTAATTCAATGTGCTAGTGGCAATCTAGCAGAGTCTAAGAGAGTCAACCCACCCCATCACTCCAGTGACGAGAAGCACTGGGCCTCATTTGCCCATGGTAAGTAAGGGTGTCAGCTGAGCCAGGAACAGCTGACAGAACCCATATACTAAATCTAAACTGGGCAACTGTCTGCTAAAATTGAGATTTGATTTTAAAAAGGATCAAGAGTCTCCAAACTTAACATTTGAAATAACCAGGATTCAACTGAAAATCACTGGTCATACCAAAGGCCAAGAATATCACAAATTAAGTGGAAAAAGACTATCAACAGAGACCAACACAGAGATGATTCAGATGTTAAAATTATCTGACAGACATTTTAGAGCAGCCATCATAAACCTGCTTCAAGAAGTAATTACAAATTCCCTTGAAACAAATAAAAAAATAAAACTCCCAAAGAAGCAGAAGTTCTACTTGCTGAAAAAGAAATTACTGAATGAAATTACTGAACTGAAAATCACAATAATCAAAATAATGAAACTCACTGGAAGGGCACAAAAATAAAGACAACCAAAAAATGAGTGAATCTGAGTATTCCATCTTAACAATTAAAAGGAAAATAAACTGTGGCAAAAAAATGAACAGAGCTTGAGAGACTAACAAAAGCTCTATGACTCATATAATCAGAATCCAGAATGACAAGAGAAAGAACATGGGCTTTTAAAAGTATTCTAAGAGATAATGGCTAAAATGCTTCAAATTTGGTAAATGACATAACCTACAAATTCAAGAAGGTGAGCAAACTTCAAGTAGAATAAACCCAAAGAAATCCACACTAAGACACATCATAAACTGCTGAAAACTAAAGACCAAAAAAATCTCAAAAACATCAAAGAGAAAAGATATATTACCTATCAGGGAACAATGGGTTTCTTTTCTGAAACCATGGCAGCCAGAGGAAGTGGCACATTTTCAAGTGCTGAAAGAAAAGAACTGTCAAACCACAAATTCTGTATCATGCAAAATTTCCCTTCAGAAATCAAGGGGAAATAAAGATGTTATAAAAGGAAAACCATGAAACTTCGTGGCTAGCAGAACTGCCCTTAAAAAATAGCTAAAAGAAGCTCTCTAAACAGAAAGGAAATGATAAAAGAACTGGAACATCAAAAAAGAAAGAGCAAGCAATGAGTAAAATTAGGGGTATACACAATGGACTATCCTCTCCACATGAGCTTCTTAAATCATACCTGATGGCTAAAGCACAAATTATAACATCTGTGTGGTACTCTGTAAGTCAAGGAAAGATTACAGACAATTATATTTTAATAAAATTGGGGAGTGTGAAGGCATATAAAAGGGAAGGCATCAACAAGGCACTTAAAAGTGATAACACCACTATCAGTAGACTATGCTAAATATATATATTGTCATATCTAGAGCAACCACTAAGAAAACTACAGAAGACAATATACTCAAAGATAGCATAAATTTAAAAAGGTACAATTCTAAAATATATTTAAGTAACCCACAGGAAACCAAGAATGATAAAGTAAAGGGAAACACAAGAAACAGAAAACTGAAAAAATGGCAGACTTAAGTTCTATGCATCAATAATTACTTCAAATGAAATGATCTAAATATACAAATTAAAACAGCAGAATCTTGGCAAGGCAGATAAGAAAAAAGTGATACCTGACTCAATTGTATATTGTCTACAAGAAACTCATATCAAATATAATAAAATAGTAAAGTTGAAGGAGGAAGGAAAAAGATAATACCATGCCAGTATTAAACAACAACCAAAAAAAGCAGAGTGGTTAGATTAACAACAGATAAAGCAGACTTAAGGGCAAGGAAAATACTAGAAACAAAGAAGGGCATTACATAATGATAAAAGGTTCAATCCACCATATCAAATGTAATATAAATTCTAAATATGTACATACCAAACAATATACCTTCAAAATATATGAAGCAAAAACTGATAGGGCTGAAAGGAAAAATATGCAAATCTACAATTACAGTTGGGGATTTCAACATTATAATGTCAGTATTTATAACAATATGAGATAAAAAACTAGAAAAAATATAGAAGAATGGAACATCACCACTAACTAACATGATCTAATTTACATTTACAAAACCATTCACCAAGACAATAAAACAAATCCCAGCAAACTTAAAAGAACTGAAATAATGTAGAATGTTTTCCAACTGATCCCAAACTGGAATAAAACAAGAGTAACAGAAAGAACAAGAAATTAACACATTTCTAAATAATCCATGAGTAAAAGAGGACGTTTCAAATGAAATTTTTAAAAATACATTAAACAGAAAGAATACACAACATATCAAAATTTGTGGTTAGCTAATGTAGTTCTGAGAGGGAAATGTATAATGCTACATGCTTGTATTTATAAAGAGGAAGAATTTCAAGTCAAAACTCTTAAGTTTTTATTTCAAACAAGAAAAAGAACAAAATAAACCCAAAATAAGTAGACAGAAGGAATTACTAAGATATAAGGAAACAGAAAGGTTAAACATAAAAGAACAGAAAAAGATATATAGTGCAAATTCTAACCAAAAAGAATTTGCATAGCTAGGTATTTTCATATAACCATACTAATATTAAAGTAATAAGAAGAGCATCAGGAGCTGATAAACACTTCAAATAACCAGAAAGATGAAATACATGAAAATATACCCTCAATATATGTAATTAAAAAGAAACACGAGGAACAAAGGAGGTGATTACATAATGATAAAAGAATTCATCTTTTTGATTCCTGCAAGAGCCGTAAGAAATAAACAAATCTGGGGTATGCAGGTGGCTCAGATTGTTATAGGTCTACCTTCAGCTTAGATCATGATCTCAGGGTCCTGGAAGGAAGACCTGAGTCAGCCTCTCTGCTCCATGGGGGAGTCTGCTTCTCTCTCTCCCTCTGCCCCTCCCATTGCTTGTGCTTTCTCTTGCTTTTCTCTCTCTCTCTCTCTCTCTCTCTCTCTCTCTCTCTCTCAAATAAATAAGATCTTTAAAAAGATATAAACAAATCTACAATTAAAGTGGGAAATTTTAGCAAAGCTCTATCAATAATAAATAAAAACAAAGTAATTACCAAGTGTCTATGTCATATTCAAACAGTTAACAAATGCTGTATTTATAGAAAACAGCACCAAATAACTACAGAATACACATTCTATTTAAGTACATACTTAACAATTAGAAAAATTAAGCATGTGCTGGCTAATAAATAGCACATTTAAAAAATTTTAACCAATTAAAAGTACTCTGACCACAATGCAACTAAACCAGGATTCAATGACAAAGAAAAACAACTCCTCTAGAAATAAAGACACTTCTAAGTGATTCATCTAAAAAGAAGTGATGAGAGCTTTTAGAAAACATGAACTGAATGATAATGAAAATAATACAATTAAAACTTGAAGGATGCAGCTAAAAACCATGTTTAAAGGGAGACATTAAAAAAATACTTTGAGAAAAAAAGGAAAGTCGAAGATTTTTTATTTATTCATTTGAGAGACAGAGAGAGAGACAGAGAGAGAGAGAGAGAGAGAGAGGGGCAAGCAAGAGCAGAGGGAGAGGGAAAAGCAGAGTCCTGCTGAGCAGGGACCCCAATGCAGAACTCGATCCCAGGACCCCGGGATCATGACCTGAGCCCGAAGGCAGATGCTTAACCCCCTGAGCCACCCAGGTACCCAAAAAAAGGAAAGTCCAAAAGTTAATGATTTAGATGTTAAGCAGTTAAAAAAAGAAAAACAAATGAAACCCAAAGAAAGGCAAAGGAATAAAAATTTAAAATCACTGATACTGGGATCCCTGGGTGGCGCAGCAGTTTGGCGCCTGCCTTTGGCCCAGGGTGTGATCCTGGAGACCTGGGATCGAATCCCACGTCGGGCTCCCGGTGCATGGAGCCTGCTTCTCCCTCTGCCTATGTCTCTGCCTCTCTCTCTCTCTCTCTCTCTCTCTCTCTCTCTGTGACTATCATAAATAAATAAAATTAAATTAAAAATTAAAAAAATAAAAATTTAAAAAAATAAAATCACTGATACTATTATTTATTAATAAGAGTATCAATAAAGCTAAAAATCGGTCTTTTTCTACGCATGAAGTAAATAAAAGCAACATAAATAATATCTGGTATGTAAAAAAGACATCATCACTATATATCAAATAAACATTAAAAGATATTCTGAATAACTTTATGTCAATAAATTTGAAGATTTAGAGAAAATGGGCAAATTACCAAAAAACACAACTTTCAGAAACTGATAAGAGAAATGAAGAATCAGAACAGTACTACAGTTATTAAAGAAATTAAATCAGTAATTGAGAACTTCCTTCAAAGAAACCTCAGACTCAGATATATTCTACCAGACATTTAAGAAAAAAAGAAACCATTCTTAAATACACTTTTCTAAATAATAGAAAATAAATTTTATGATGCCAGTAAAATCTTTATACTAAAACCTGACAAGAATATTGAAGAAAAGAAAATTACTGGCCAATCTCACTCAAACTCATATGCAAAAAATCCTAGGTAAATTGTTAGTAAACTGAATAAGGGATACACACACACACACACACACACACACACACACAAACTTTCTTAACCTATATAAAAATTATGGTGAATGTCACATTTAATTGTAATTATTAAAAGCTAGTAATTTTTGAAATTAGATAAATTATCATTACTTTTAGTTAGCATGTACTGTGATCTTTAGCAAGCACAATAAAGAAAAAAGAAATAAAAGATATAAGAATTAGAGGGTTATAAAAGTGTCATTATTCATAGATGACACAATCGTAGAAATTGAAATAAAAATACATTAGGATTAAAAACAGTTTAGCAAAGTGGCTGAATATGTATTTACCAAAGGCATTTTAAGTGTTCAGCAAGGTGCCTGGAAATCAAGAATATACAAAACCCAACTATTTTCCATAAATAAGCAATAATAATCTTATTAAGATAAAATTCATTTTTGAAAAGAACATTTATGAGGGCATCAAAAAAAATCAATACCTAAAATAAATGTAATAAAAAAACATGACGACCACTACACAGAAACATAAACTCAATAGAGAGAAATTAGAAAAATCACAATAAATCAAAGAATATTCAACGTTGTTAGATCAGAAGATCCAGTTGTAAACATATTGATTCTTTTTTTTTTTTTAAAGGTTTTATCTATTTATTAGAGACACACAGAGAGAGAGAGAGAGAGAGATAGAGACAGAGACAGAGAGAGAGAGAGAGGGAGGCAGAGGGAGAAGCAGGCTCCATGCAGGGAGCCTGATGTGGGACTTGATCCCAGGTCTCCAGGATCATGCCCTGGGCTGAAGGCGGCGCTAAACCGCTAAGCCACCAGGGCTGCCCTGTTGATTATTCTTTCCAAAGCAATCTATAGATTTAATATATTCTCAACCTAAATCTCTAACTTTTGGGAAGGAGAGAAATTTGAAAAGCCAATTCCAACAATTTTAATGAAAATACAAGGTAAAGGAAGAACACCAAAACTAGCTTGGACTTTAGAATCAAATCAAGAAGACTTACTCTATTGAATCTTAAGAATTTTATAAAAATATCATAATTACATTGTTATATTGCCATAAAGACTACCGGCAATGATCAGAAAACACAAAAATCAGAAATAAACCCATCATACAACAATAATTTATGACAAAGATGGCACTAAAAAACTCTTTTTTAAAGATTTTGTTTATTTATTCATGAGAGACACACAGAGAGAGAGAGAGAAAGGCAGAGACACAGGCAGAGGGAGAAGCAGGCTCCATGCAGGAAGCCTGATGTGGGACTCGATCCCTGGTCTCCAGGATCACACCCTGGGCTGAGGGCAAGTGCTAAACCACTGAGCCACCCAGGCTGCCCGGCACTAAAAAACATTAATGAAAGAACAGTCTTTTCAAAAAATGGCTCAAGATCAACTTAATCTACATATGGAAAAGTTATGAAAATTGACTCCTGTAAAAAAAAAAAAAAAAAGAAAAGAAAAGAAAATTGACTCCTGTGTTACTCAAATTTCAATTCTAGTAAGATATTAGTTTTAAATGTTACAAGCAAAAAATGGTATTTTTTAAAAGATTTTATTTATTTATTTATTCATAAGACATGGGGGCAGGGGGGAGAGGCAGAGACCTAGGCAGAGGGAGAAGCAGGCTCCATGCAAGGAGCCCGATGTGGGACTTGACCCCAGATCACCAGATCATACCCTGAGCCAAAGGCAGATGCTTAACCGCTGAGCCACCCAAGTGTCCCCAAATATGGTATTTTTAGATACAGTAAAATACATTCTTGAACTTGAGGTAGAAAAAAATTCTTAAATAGGACACAAAAGTAATACCATAATAGAAAAGATCAATGAATTCAATTATGTTAAAATGTTTTCTGTTCACCAAAAGACAAATTAAAAAAATAAAAATAAAAGACAAATTAAGAAAAGGAAGGCAAACAATAGCATGGGAGAAGATACCTGCAATATATAAAGCACCAAATGACTTGTATCTAAAGCACTGAAGAATTCCTAAAATATTATACACACATACACCCCACACACATGCCATATGAATGAGTACATCTATTTAGACAAAGGAGATATGGATTTTTAAAGCAGGAAAGAAATAGTGTACACATACTCTATATATAGCTAAATTAAACTTTTAGCCATATTATTAATTTGTTATAGAAAGGATCTCTCAAGTTTATTAACTCTCCCATTAATCAACTTTTAGTCTTTACAGCCAAAAAATTTTAGATGGTATTAATTTGGTTTTACATTATTGTAAATATTACTATTTTTTAAAATTTTTGTATGTAGATGTCTTCTGTGATGGAGAGAATTAAAGAATATAGACAACATATTGTGATGATGACCTCATGCTGGAATCTAGAGTTCTCTAGCTCTTTTTCAGGATTCTGTATTTTAGAAAGACATTATATTATTCCAAGAAAAATCTCTGAATTTAAACATCTACATACTTTTACTCATATTTTGAGTACTTAAGCAAAAAAAGAAAAAGTTTTGGGTCAAATACTTAAAAGACTCCTTAGAATACAACTATTTTAGTCAGGTGCATCTGGTGTTCTTAATCAAAATCCTGCTTCCAAATTTCCACATAGTATAGTGAATTCACAAAAAATGTGTACAGTGTATGGGATCCACATAATCTGCATCAAATTCAAACAATTAATAACTATGTATCTGGGATTAAGAGCAAGAGAATCTTGGGTTCACAGCTCTGGCATTAATCACCTGTGTTAACTTGGAAAAACTAATTTATTCTCTGAATCTCAGAACCTGCATCTGTATATTACCAGTAAAAATTCAGACCTCTTAGGTTCTTAGAAAGACTAAATGAGATAATGTTACTAAAGCTCCTAATATATTGCTTGGTAAACAGAAAGCACTCAGTATATGAAAAGAATGTCCCACTACCACGGGATTTAATAATAGGAGAAACTCTAAAATTATGATAAGCTTTAAAAAATGGTCAGATGCTCTTAAACAACATGTGACATATTAGCGAGTAGTAATACATGCAGAGTTCTCTGATTGGTCATTAAGAGTTACCTGCAAGATTGTCAAGCATGAAGTTCAGTAGCTTTCTGGTTCCATCTGGGTCCTGGTATAAATTGAGAATATCCTGTGATAAAGGATTGCCTAAAGCAGAATACAAAAGTAACATATGTAAGACTTACAACTGTAAGACCAGACAAATGTACACAATAAAACAAAATACTAATTTTCTAAAGTAAATTTTATAGTATTTTATCTGTTATTACATAAATTTAAATAAATTATATGAATCTAAAGACTCTTTAAGATAGTCATAAAGAAAAATTTCAAAAAAGTTCTTTCTTTCCAGATTTCACTGTTTATACTATATACCTACAATTTGTTTGCCAAAGTCACATATATAAACGTATATATATCTTAGTCAATTCTGAAGTAATATCAAAACTCAGCACCCTGAATTTACCTTTATAAGTTCTATATTTATCTTTGAAGACAATATTCTAACTGAAAGACAAACAGTCCATACAAGAAAGAATGAACGCTATAAAAAAAAAAAGGAGGGTCTTCCTAGTTAGAATACTTATATTACATATGGAGAAAGGATGACATTTCAACTAAAAAGGAAACCTTGTACAAATATATGACTTAGTTAAATATTAGAGGAAAATAAGAATTTTTCATAATGGTGATCAGGAATATCTGAGTAGTAACAGTATAAATGTATCAAACATAAAAAAAAACAAACAAGCTATTATTTTAAATTTTTTTTTAAATTTTATTTATTTATGATAGGCACACAGTGAGAGAGAGAGAAGCAGAGACATAGGCAGAGGGAGAAGCAGGCTCCATGCACCGGGAGCCCGACGTGGGATTCGATCCCGGGTCTCCAGGATCGCGCCCCGGGGCCAAAGGCAGGCGCCAAACCGCTGCGCCACCCAGGGATCCCAACAAGCTATTATTAATAGTCTATATATTCCCTTAAGAAATATAAGAGGGGCACCTGGTGGCTCCAGCAGTTAAGCGTCTACCTTTGGCCCAGGTCATGATCCCAGGTTCCTGGGATCGAGCCCTGTGTGGGGTTCCCTGTTCAATGGAAAGCCTGCTTCTCCCTCTCCCTCTGCCCCTCCACGCTACTCCATGTTCTCTCTCTCTCTCTCTCAAATAAATAAAATCTTACTAAAATATTTGGGTATTTTATTACATATAACTCAAAGTACTAAGGGAAAAAACTATGATCAATGAGTTAAGCAGTACATCAGACACAGCTAAAAATAAAATTAGTGAACAGAAAAAAATACATTCAAAGAAACTACCAAGAATGTATCACTAAGAGAAAGATATAAAGTAGAAGACAGCAAAAGATATGTGAGTTAGATAAGATATCTTAACATATATCAAGTTGGAACTCTAGTCTAGAGAATAGAAGTTGGGTCTCTGGCTCAATATGGACTCAGAAGTTGTCACTCCTGCCCCGACAACTGAAGTTATAAGGCAAACTGCTGCCCTGAACACAACAGGGAGATATGTAAAATCACAGTCTAGCGGCAGCAAAATACTGGACACAGAAGCCCAGAAATGGAACTAGTATCAGTTGGCACACTTTAAGTTGTAACAGATAAATTGCTGGAGGCTTACAGAAAATTAGCTTGAGAGGTGTAAAAAAAAAAAAAAAAAAAAAAAAAAAAACAAAGCAAAAGGGATCCAGTCTTAGGAACCTCCAACACTTCCCTGAGTTTTATCTCTAAGAGCCCCCTGGGCTTTTTAATATACAGTCTGCAGAAAAATTCCCCTTGTTGCTTTTAGTGGGGGAAGGAGACAGAGTGGGCAATGCTCTTCTTAAGTCCTACATGCAAAGAAAACTGTTTTACCAGAGTATAATCAGGACAGGTTTTACCATTTAAGCTCAAGTTACTCCACACTCCAGGTCCATCTAGCCTGATTTAGGGCAGAAAGAGTACGAAGCAGGATATCTAATTCAAAGGCCCATTAAAAGACTGAGACCTAATCATAAAACTATAGGACTCTTCCTCTCTTCCTACATCTTACACATCAGTATTACTCCTGTATAATTACAGATGATTATTGTAAATAGAACCATAAGCCTGGGATCCCTGGGTGGCGCAGTGGTTTGGCGCCTGCCTTTGGCCCAGGGCGCGATCCTGGAGACCCGGGATCGAATCCCGCATCGGGCTCCCGGTGCATGGAGCCTGCTTCTCCCTCCGCCTGTGTCTCTGCCTCTCTCTCTCTCTCTGTGACTATCATAAATAAATAAAAATTAAAAATTAAAAAAAAAAAAAGAACCATAAGCCTCAGAGTCTCTAGGAAAACCCATAGGCAACAGAGGAAATAAAAACAAGAAAACCGGAGGAAATTTTAGATTCTGACACACAACAGCAAACAGTTAACACAGACTAAGTCCTAGCCAGAAAGAATTCAGAGAGAAGTGAAAGACTCATTATTTTAAAAGAAAAAGGCTGCAAACTTTCAAAAGATAGTCCTTTAAAAATGAATAAACTGAGTCAAGAAGCACAATGTATACAAAGAAGTATATCAATGGATTTCATTTTACTTTGTACTGCAAACTAGAGAATGCCAATTACAAGTAGAATACTTTAAAATCTATTAGGGAAAATAATGAATTACTTAAAAACAGAAACTAAACAAAAAACATGGTAATAGCAATAAAAATAGCAAAATTGTAGACAAAAGTCCTATCTTATCAGAAAATATATTAAATATAAGTGGATTAAACTCAGATATTAGCAGTGAAGAAATTAGAATTCTAAAATGCAGACATTAACAGAATGAATAAAACATAATTCATTATATGCTGTCCACAAAAGATTCACTATAGATTCAAAGACACAAATAGATTGAAAATAAAGAACAGAAAGAGGTATGCCATGCAAACAAAAAAGAATGGAGTGACTATACTAAGAGTGGCTATACTAAGAAAGGGAAAATCTCAATGTTCTTTATCAATGAAAGAAATTCAGTTAGTAGTTAAAAACCTTTCAACAAAGATTAATTCCAGGCCTAAATGGTTTTACTGGAAAATTCTACCAATCATTTAAGAAAGTAATAATACAAATGTTCTGCAAACTCTTCCAGAAAAAAGAAGTATACACTTTCCAATTCATTTTATGAGGTCACCAGTATTCTGAAATCAAAACAAAGACATTGTAAGAAAAACATTACAGAATATGTCTTACGACCATTAATGTATAAACCCTCAACAAAATACTATATACACTAGTATATATATTCAGTATATATTTAGATGTTTCTCAATATATTAGAGAATATATAATGACCAAATTTTTTGAAATGGGAATAGAGGCTGACTCAACATCTGAAAAATCATATAAATGGAGTAAAGAAAAGTTACACGATCATCTCTATAGTCACACACAAAGTATTTGACCAAATTGGACTTAAATCAATAACAAAACCTTCAAACAAATGTGAAATAGAAGGAAATTTATTTAATCTGAATAGCATTACCAACAAACTTATCACTGATATAATTAATGGTGAGAGACTGTTTTTCTCTAAAATTGAGAACAAGGATGTGCACTGTCATCACAAGTATTTAATACTGTCCTAGCCAATGTGATAAGGCAATAAATTAAAAGCATATGCATTATAAATGAAGAAATGAAAGTCTCTTTGCACAGATTAAAAGTTTACCAATGATGCAAGAGACCAGCATTTGTAATATTTATAAAATATAAAAAATATAAAATATAAAAAAACATATGCATTATAAATGAAGAAATGAAAGTCTCTTTGCACAGATTAAAAGTTTACCAATGATGCAAGAGACCAGCATTTGTAATATTTATAAAATATAAATATTTTATATTTAAAAATTAACTGCATTTTAATTCTACAGTATCAATAAATAACTGAAATTTTAAAAGGCAGTATCATTTACAACAGCAATCAAAAATATCAAGTAAGTATAAATACAGCAAAGCTTTTGTAAGATCTGCATGCTAAAAACTATAAAGTATTAAAGAAATAAGGAATGGCTTCATAAATGAAGAGACATATTGTATACATAGATTGGAAAACACAATCTTAAGTCTCGAGATTAAGATACTGAATCTCCTCCTCAAACTCATCCATATGTTCATCAATATTCAAAAAAAAAAATTTCAGCACAATATTTTGCAGAAATAATAAGCTGATTCTAAAATTTATATGGAAATGTATACCACCTAAAAGTATAAAAGCAAATGTGAAAAAAATAAAAATTTGGAGATCTCATGCTGCATAACCTCAAGGCTTATCATAAAGTTACAGTAAATCAAGTATTTTGGCATTGGCATAGATCAGTGGGACACAATAAAGTATCTAGCAGTAGATCCACATATATTTGGGTTCACTGAATTTTGACAGAGTTGCAAAAGAAGTCCACATAGAAAGTATAACCTTTTCAACAAATAGAGCTTAATTACTGGATGTGCATAGGCAAAAGAACAAACCTTGCCCCATATACAGAAATTAACTCAAAACAAATCATATATCTAAATGTAAAACCTAACTATAACATTTCTACAATAAGGGATCCCTGGGTGGCGCAGTGGTTTAGCGCCTGCCTTTGGCCCAGGGCGCGATCCTGGAGACCCGGGATCGAATCGCACGTCGGGCTCCCTGAATGGAGCCTGCTTCTCCCTCTGCCTATGTCTCTGCCTCTCTCTCTCTGTGTGTGACTATCATAAATAAATAAAAATTAAAAAAAAAAAAACATTTCTACAATAAAATTTTCATGTACTTGGATGAGGCAAACATTTCTTAGAAATGACACCAAAGACATAAAAATCCATAGAAGAAAATAAATGATAAACTGGACTTCATCAAAATGGAAAACTGGCCCTATACAGAAAACAGAAATGCAAGCCACAGACTAGTAGAAAATATTTGCAAAACACTTAAACAGGATTTGAATCCAGAATATATAACTCAAATCTCAGTAATTAGAAAAAAGCAACTCAATTACAAAACTAGGCAAACAATGTGAAGACACTTCATCAAGGAAGACATACAAGAAATACGCAAACACATGAAAAGATACATTGTATCATTATTCATTACAGAAAAAAACTCATTATGAGCTATTCCTGCATCCTATTAGAATGGCAAAAATTGAAAAGACTGATTAATACCAAGTGCTGACAAGAATGCACAGTAACTAAAACTCATATTTGTAGTAGGAATGTAAAATGATACAACCACTTACAGAAAACAGTTTGATGGTTTCTTAGAGAATTCAACATATACCTACCATACGACCTGGTAATCCCACTTCCAGGTATTTACCCAAGGAAAATAAAATTTTGTTTCATGCAGAAATTTGTATTCAAATGTTTACATTGTGGCTTATTTCTAATCACCCGTAACTGAAAACAAAGTTCTTCAATTTGTGAACAGATAAAAATGTGCTGTATATCCACACAATAGAATACTACTCAGCAATAGAAATGAACTACTGAAATATCCAAAACGATTGAATCGCAAATGTATTATGCTAAATGAAAGAACCTACACTCAAAAAGCTACATTTTGTATGTTTCCCTATAGGATGTAAAGTAGGTGAAAGTAGATGTTGATTTCAACACAAATGAATTCTGAGGGGGTAAGAGAACGCTTCTATTTTTCAATTGTGGTGATGGTTATGAAAGCTAAATGTCTATCAACATTCACCAATTTTGAGTGTCTACACTCACCAAAGAGTTGAATTTCACTATATATAAATTATAACTTGGTAAAAAAAAAAGTTGCTAACAATTTAATTTTTTCAAAAATATATTAAAGGTATAATTTCAAGAGTAACCACTAAGAGTCTAGAAATAGAACATACTAACTCCAAAGCAAAAGAAAGTATATAAAACAAAGGGGAAAAAATATTCTTAGGCAAAAAAAAAAAAAAAGACACAGAAAGTTGTATCAAAAGGAAGGATAGCATAATATAATACAAAAACATCCATAATTACAATATAGGTGAAGCAATTGATCTGAACCCACATTAAAAACAAAATAAAGTCAGAATGTATTAAAAACAAAGTTCAGGGGTAGCCGAGTGGCTCAGTCAGTTAAGTGTCTGACCCTTTAATTTCAGCTCACTTCATGATCTCAGGGTCCTCAGACTGAGTCCCACATTGGGCTCCCCCCAACCTCAGCAGGGAGTCTGCTTGTCTTCCTCTCCTTCTACCCCTCTCCCTATTTGCACATGCATGCCTTCTCTTGGCTCAAATAAATAAATAAATCTTAAAAAAAACAACAACAAAAAACAAAGCATAAGCATAAGTACACAGAAAGGTTGAAAGTAAACAGATGAGAAAAGATATATTAGACAAACATTAACCAAAAGAAAACTTGCACAGCTGCAATATTAGACAACATAGACCATAAGATGAAAATACTCAACAAGGAAGGAAGAGGCTCACTACCTATTATCAGGTTCTATTCACCAAAAGGTATATAGCATGATATACAATATAGCAAATATACAGCAAAAGGTGTAGGTGGTATACCTAATAAAATAATTTCAAAGGATATAAAGCAAAAGCTGAGTGAACTACATGGGGAAATGAGCAAATCTACAATTTTAGTGGAAATTTTACATTAATTACCTTAATTACAGGCTAGAGTCAAAAATGCATAAAAATATTTAAAAATCTGAGCAATAAATCTGATCTAACGGACAAATAATATAGACCTATGCCCAACAATCAGAGAAACAATATTCTTTCAGATGCAATAAAACATTTACAAAAATATATCACATACTAAGTCATAAATTAAGAACCAGAAAATGTCACAGGATAGATTCATACAGGTTACCCTACCTGCCTATAAATGTTAACTTTAATGCTAACAATTAAAAAAGATTTAAAATCATGTATGCTTAGAAACATTAAATAATTAATGGGTCAAAGAAGATATGATAACCTATATTAAAAGTACTTAGACCAAAAGAAAAATGAAAATACTTCACGTTGAAATTGTAGGATATAGCCACAACAAAAAGAGCCAAATAGGCACATTTTATAGCCTTACTTAGATGTTTATACAAAATAAGAAAATCTAGGTATATATGAAACCACATATCCAACTTAAAAGGAGAAAAAAGGAAAATATAGAATAAGCCCAAACAAAACAGAACAAAGAAAAACAAAAACGAACCCGTTTTTGAAAAATAAAAAGCAACACTGATTCACTGAAAATAACATAACTGACAAATCCATGGGGAGGCTAAATTAGGAAAAAAGAGAAGGCACAAATAAACAATTCTAGAAATGAAGAAGGGGATGATATAGCTATAAATAGAACAGTCTAAAAATATATCAAGAAAATATTATGAACACTTTCATGCAAATAAATTTGAAAAATTAAAAAGCCAAAACATTCCAATGGTACATATATGGTCCAACAAAACTGACTCATTAACAATTAGAAATCCTCAATGGTCTTATAACTAAAAATATATTGGGGTGGCACTTAAATATCTTCCATAAAGAAACAACTGTCAATGATAGTTTTATAGAATTATAAAATAAATTCTAGTTTTATAGAATTATAAAATAAATTATATAAATATAATTTATATATAGTGAAATTCACATCTTTGGTGAGTGCAGACACTCAAAATTGGTGAATGTTGATAGACATTTAGTTTTCATAACCATCAGCACAATTGGTATATAAAATATACCAAAATTTCAAGAACACATTAGTTCAATCTTATACAAACCCTTTAAGAGAACCAAATAAGAATCTTACTTAGGTCTGTCTTGTTCATGAGCATATGTGTAAAATTCCTAAAAAAAATTTTTTTGGGGGCTCCCTGGGTGGCACAGTGGTTTGGCGCCTGCCTCTGGCCCAGGGCGCGATCCTGGAGACCCGGGATCGAATCCCACGTCGGGCTCCCGGTGCATGGAGCCTGCTTCTCCCCCTGCCTGTCTCTCTCTCTCTCTCTCTCTCTCTGTGACTATCATAAATAAAAAAAAAAAAAATTAAAATTAAAAAAAAAAAATTTTTTTGTTGGGAAAAGCAGTCCACCAGGGACCCAGTGCTTCCCTCTTCATTCTTGGTAAGGGTGACAGATTCTGAGGTCTATCAGTCTGATACTGAGTAGTTTTGTAGCTAGTTATATAGGCAGCTAAATAGGTTAAGGCAACCATAGCAATATTTCCATGTAACTCTTTGCCTCCTGGGCAATCAATACTGCTGCTTACTAAAGAATTTGCTGTTTGCTTGAAAAGTGCTAGAACATTAGACATGAACTTACTCAAATGCAATGTAAACTCACTGTGTTCATAGCATGTTTAGACCCATCTTGTTGCTTGAAGGGATAATGTTCTTTGTCTTGTCTCAGGAGTCTCAATGCCTCCTGCCACTATCCATGAAACAATCATTAACTTATCAGTAGGGTAAAATCTCAGCGCCTCCACAGTCCTTGAGAAATATTATCAAAATAAATCCAGGATACAAAAGCACAAGGTTGGCTTTATCTCAGTGATGCAAGTATAGTTTGAATTGGAAAAAATGGAGCACTTAGCTGACTTAGAACATTCGACTCTTGATCTTGGGCTCATGAGTTCAAGCCCCATCCTGGGTGTAGAGATTACCTAAATAAACTTTTTTAAATGAATAAATAAATAGGGAAAATATATAGATATAATTTACTAACTCAGCCTATGAAATGAGAAAGTTCTCCCACAACTGATGAAACATTTAATAAAATTCAGCACTTACATAACGATTAGCAAAGCAGAAATAGAAGAACTTCTAGAAACTAAAAGTGTATTTTATGAAAAACATAAAGCAAATATGGAAAAATATTAGAAGCATTTCTTTTAAAATTGAGAATAGAGGCATGCTCATCCAGTATTAATATTTCTACTCAACATTGTACTTAACATCCTGCTCAGTACATTAAGAAAACATGTAAGTTGAAATAATTAAACCCAAAAGAATTTGCAGACAAATTTTCTGAAAGATAAGAATTTAGCCAAGAAAGCTTACTACAGATCAATTTTTCCCTCTTACTTGTATTTCTATACCCCAACAGCAAATAGGCAGGAAAAGCAACTTTAAAAATAATTGTTAACAGGGGCAGCCTGGGTGGCTCAGCGGTCTAGCGCTGCCTTCAGCCCAGGGCCTGATCCTGGAGACCCAGGACTGAGTCCCACGTCAGGCTCCCAGCATGGAGCCTGCTTCTCCCTCTACCTGTGTCTCTGCCTGCCTCTCTCTCTCATTAAAAAAAAGAAAGAAAGAAAGAAAGAAATTGTAACAAGAAAAAGAAAAAAAGGTACCTAAGAAACAAAACCAATAAAAGATGTGCCTGAGAAAAAGGATGTGCAGAAAGTTATAAAATTTTATTTGAAATCATTAATATATAAATAAATGGGGGAAACACCAAAATTCATAGAAAGATTCAATATATTAAGGTTAATTCTTCCTAAATTGATCTACACATTCAATGCAATTCCAAAGTCCCAAGAGTATTTTTTGTGAAACATAACAAGCTGTTTCTTATTTATGAGGAATCCAAGACAAACTGCCAAGACACTATGAAAGAAAAATGTAAGGGGAATTCCCAGACTAGATATCAAGTCTTAATATAAAGCCATCATGATAATGGTAATGCAGTAATTGGTGCAAGGTCAGACAAATTAACTTCTGGATATATAAAATGGAGATCCTAAAACAGACCTTTACAAGCTGATAGGAAGGTGACTTTGCTGATTATCAGTGGGAAAAGGGAAAACTATTCAATAATGATAGTGAAACAGATGGTTATTCACAGAAAAAAAAAAAAAAGACTATATCACCCCCTCATGCCATATTAAAAAATTAGTTCCAAAATGGTACTGGAAGAATTGGATAGGTAAATGCAAAAGAATGAAACTGGACCACTTTCCCACACCATACACCAAAATAAACTTGAAAAGGTTTAATAACCTCAATGTAAGACCTGAGGCAGTCAAAACAGGCAGTCAAGTCTGGGACATTGGTCTTAATATCTTTGTGAATCTCTCTCCTTAGGCAAGGTAAACAAAAGGAAAAAGAAGTAACTGGGACAACATCAACCTTTTTTTTTAGCACAGTGAAGGAAACCATCAACAAAACAAGAAAGCAATCTAATGAATGGTAGAAGGTATGTGCAAATACTGTTTGGTTAATATCCGAAATATACAAAGAATTCTTATACATCAACACCAAAGAAACTGATTAAAAACGGGTAGAGTTTTCCAAAGAAGACATACAGAGAGCCAACAGACACATAAAAAGGTGCTCAAAATCACTAATCATCAAAGAGATGCAAATCTCTCTCTCTCTCTCTCCCACACACACACACACACACACACACACACACACAGAGGAATATGACTAAGCTATAAAAAATGAGATCTTGCCTTTTGTGACAACATGGATGGGTGTAGGGAGTATCATGCTAAGTGAAATAAGTTAGAGAAAGACAAATACCATATGATTTCATTTATATGCAGAACCTAAAAAAAATGAATAAAAAAGCAGAATCAGACCTATAAATACAGAGAACAAAGTTATGGCTGCCAGATTACTGCCAACAGACAAAATGGGTGAAGGGGAGTGGGAGATACAGGCTCCCAGTTATGGAATGAATTAAGTTAGAATAAAAAGCACATCATAAAAAGTCAATGGTGTTATAATAGTGTTACATGGTGACAGATAGTAGCTACACCTATGCTAAGCACAACATAACTTATAGAATTGTTGAATATCTAAGTTGTATACCTGAAGCCAATGTAACGTATGTCAAATATACCAAAAGAAATAATAAATCGACCTTTAAAAAGATATATGCACCCCCTGTTTACTGCAGCATTTTTACAACAGCCAAGATATGAAAACAACCTAAGCGACCAATGATAGATGAAAGGATAAAGATGTGGCATATATACATATACATATATATATATATATAATGAAATAATACTCATAAAAAAGAATAAAATCTTGCCATTTATGAAAACATAGGCCTAGAGGGAAATATGCTAAGTGAACTAAATCAGAGAAAAACAAATACCTCAGGATTTCATTTGCATGTAGGACCTAAGAAACAAAACAAAACAGGGACACCTGACTGGTTCAGTCCATAGAGTATGCAACTATTGATCTCAGGGTTGTAAATTCAAGCCCCATGTTGAGCTTAGAGTTTACTTTAAAAACAAACACACAGGGCAGCCCTGGTGGCTCAGCGGTTTAGCGCCACCTTCAGTTCAGGGCCTGATCCTGGAGACCTGGAATCAAATCCCACATAGGGGGATCCCTGGGTGGCGCAGCGGTTTGGCGCCTGCCTCTGGCCCAGGGCGCGATCCTGGAGACCCGGGATCGAATCCCACGTCGGGCTCCCGGTGCATGGAGCCTGCTTCTCCCTCTGCCTGTGTCTCTGCCTCTCTCTCTGTGTGTGTAACTATCATAAATTAAAAAAAAAAAATCCCACATTGGGCTCCCTGCATGGAGCCTGCTTCTCCCTCTGCCTGTGACTCTGCCCCTCTCTCTCTCTGTGTGTCTCTCGTGAATAAATAAATAAAATCTTTAAAAAGGGGGGGGGGGGACCAGGGCTGCATGCATGGCTCAGTTAAGCAGCCAACTCTTGGTTTCAACTCAGGTCATGATCTCAGGATCGTGAGGCTGACCCCCTATCATAGGGCTCCACACTCAGCAGGGAGGGAATCTGACTCTCTCTCTGGCTCCCTCTCCCACCCCCCACATTGGTGCTCTTAAATAAATAAATCAAAACACACGCGCACAGACCCCAAACAAAAACCCAAACAGTCTCTTCCAGAGAACCACCAGGAGGTTGCCAGGAGGTAGGAGGATGGGGAGGAAATGCATAAAATCAGTGAAGAAGATAGAGTAGTACAAACTTCCAATCATACAATGAATAAATCACAGGGATGATAAGTGCAGCATAGAGGATGTAGTCAATAATATTTCAATAATATTATATGGTAACAGATGGTATCTAACCTTAATGTGGTATTTTGTAACGTATACACATCTGTCAAACCACTATGTTGTACCTGAAACTAATATGTCAACTATACTTCAATTAAAAATTTTTTGTAATTTCAAATTAATGAGAGAACTCATTATGAAGAGAAGTTTACAAAACTTTTAGGAAATAATACAGAAAAAGAGTTTTCGACCTGGGACAGCATAGGATTTCTTTTACAAGACAAACATGCATTAATCATAAAAAATTTTTAAATTCAACTACAGTAAAAATATCAAATCTACTCATTAAAAGATACCTAAGAAAACAAAAGAAAAGCCACAGAATGGAAGAAGACATATACAATACAAAATAGACAAAAGAACTCCTGTAAGTCATTAATAAATACTTCAAGTGAAAATGCTCAGAGACATCAATAGCAACTTCAAACAAAAACCATGGCCAATAAATACATGGAAAGGTGCTCAGTCTTACTATCAATTAGGAAAACACAAATTAAGAGAACTAGAAACTATTTCACACTCAGTAACAGACAAAACTTTTAATTTTTTTAAAAGATTTTATTTATTTATTCATAGAAATGCAGAGAGAGAGAGAGACAGAGAGGGGCAGAGACACAGGCAGAGGGAGAAGCAGGCTCCATGCAGAGAGCCTGACGTGGGACTCAATCCCAGGACTCCAGGATCATGCCCTGGGCTGCAGGCGGCACTAAACCGCTGCGCCACCGGGACTGCCCCAGACAAAACTTTTAAAAGTTGACAATACTACATGTTGGGAAGAAGACATAAATGGAAACTGTATTACTTTTGGGAGTGTACTTTAGTACAACTACCTTGTAAAACATTATGGCATTACGTAATAAAGCTAAGAAATACAAGTAAATTTCTACAACCCAACTATTCCACTCCTGGGAACTCTATCAGGAGATGTATACAAGAATGTTCATGGCTACATTGCTTATAGTAGCCATAAAAAGGTCAAATCATCTAAATATCTACTGTGGAATGAATAATTATAGCATATTCATATATCAGAGACAACACAGCAATTAAATTACAATTACATGCATGAGCATGGCTGAATTATAAAAACCATAAAGTTGAAAAAAGCCAAGTCATAGAAAAATACAGTCAGTAGGATTTCATTTATTTATATAAAGGTTAAATCACCAGTAATAGTTACATATATAACCACAGCATCTAGCACATAGTAGGTACTCATCAATACCTGTTGTTTGAAAAAAAAGTAAAGGAATAACTAACACAAAATTCAGGACAGTATAACTTCTGGGTAAAGGGATGAAGATGTAATCATGAAAAGGCCCACAGGAAAATTGTAAGGTATAGGGGATCTATGCCAACAAGGTGTGACTGCCTATGTCCAATAATCTCACCAACAGTTTTTTATCACATTTTTGGAATTCTTCTAATCGGTAAAAGTTGAGAACAATTCCAATTTGCAGTTGCTATTATGCATATGTTGATGAAGCCCCTATGATTTAAAGCCTTGTGGAAATTCTCTTATATTGACTATTAATATATACTAGATTGTTCTCTAATTTCTCGAAACCCATTATAAACACAAAAATAAGTACTTTACCTCCTGTATAAATGACAGATTTTCAAAGTGCATTTCTTAAAAAGGTACTGAGAATATATAATGGGTGTCCAGTTATTCATCATATTTTAAAATTTAGGCTATACTTTTTAACTTCGTGAATACAAAAACATGTTATTCCTTTATGTTTTATTTTACGAATAAATAATTTCAATTTCACAAGTAAAAGAAGCTTCTACTGCCATGGTCCATTTTATTTTAAGGGAGATATGTAATTCCTGGAATAAGGCTAGAAATCTTCACAATTATTGAAGTTCTAAATAGTTTACAACCTAGGACATCAATGTTTAATGCATGAGTACAGCTCTTTGGCCCATATGTCAGAGAAAGTACTGCCTTAACACCGTAAGACATGAATTCTAAATTATTTAAAATAACTATAGAAGACCTGCTTTTACTTACTTCTTCTATAAAATTAATAGACTCTGGATTTTTCTTTTCAGTAATTTACTTGACTGGCCGTGTCTGTAGTTTTCTAACTTGCCTTCTTATTCCAACTCCTCAAATACTGTGCATACCCTTCACACATACTCCACAAATGTCAAAATAGAATTTCTAGAAATTAGCTTATTGGGCCAGGATGATCAAACTTATCAATATTTCCCTATCTGTGCTTCAGAGGAAGACAAGGAGATAGGAAAAAAGTGGTCCTTTCTTAAATTTCTAGACAAATGGCATCTCAGAGGTTGTGCATTCCCATTGTTTCTTTTAAATACATCACAGTGACATTTTAAATGCTCCATTCCAATTAGTCCCTTCCCTTTTCTAGACACAAAGTACTACTATGTGACTGCTAAAATGGATTAGGAAATTATTTTAATGTTTATCTTCCTAAGAATATAGAGCTACTATTCATTAGAGACATTTTATTTGTTCGGTTGCTTCATAAAACCAATCCTGTTTTTACTCTCTCAAACTTTTGAAAAATGACAGGAAGAGCTCCGAGTTTCTTTCATTTTTGAAAGGTCCTTGGCTTTTCTATATTAGATCACTTGAATAGAAATGAGCACTGCCAGAAAAATTCTCAAGAAAGAGAAAGGGACTGCATATAGGTATTTATCAGAGAACAAACTAGCTTAATGAAAAGAAATTTATTCACAGGCATGAACAGAGCTGATGCCTAATCTAAAGTACTAGAGTAGACGTCTAAGAAGAGATTTTAACAAATGTGAATCAGTAAACAGAAAGACACTAGGATCGAAGACCAGCCAAAAACAGTAGTTTGGAAGACTAAGACTTTATTTTATTTTTTTAAGACTAAGATTTTAACTAGTAAAATAGAATGAATGACAAAGGAGATAATGGATATTCAGAGTGATTCATTCAGTTGATGCTTAGTATAAATTTTATTGGAGTATGTCTCTACATGAGATAACAGTGTTATGAAACAGTAAGATATATAATATTTGCTTTTTTAGGAACATAGGGTACAAAGGGTAAATCCAGAGTTCAACAGTAAATTATTCATTTGCCACTGATATGCTCTCCATCGATATTAACAGGAGAATAGCTGTTCTTATTGGTGTTAAACAGTATGTTATTCTTAGAGACAAAAAAATTATTAAAATCAGTATGAAAGCATGATTTCATACTTCATGAATCTAGGATTATAAAAAATGACAATCATTCCATAATATTATTTAATAAAAAAAGAACAGACTTGTTCCCACTCCAACTCTAGCTGGATGCTTATTTGAACTACTTTTATAAGAATAAAATTTAGTATATAGAGGTTAAGGTGAAATGTCCCAACAGTTGCCTTGGGTTCATCTTTAAGAAAATATTTTAGGGACGCCTGGGTGGCTCAGCCGTTGAGCATCTGCCTTTGGCTCAGGGTGTGATCCCAGGATCCAGGATTGAATCCTGCATCGGGCTGCCTATGGGGAGCCGGCTTCTCCCTCTGCCTATGTCTCTGCCTCTCTATGTGTCTCTCATGAATAAATAAATCTTTAAAAAAAAGAAAATATTTTAGATGAAAGTATCCCCTGGTCTACTTTATATATGATATTAAATATCAATAAAGTTCTACAGAGAAACTAAAAACACAAGACATACCATTCATATACTTATGTAAATTTACAATTTATTAACTGTACAAAAACTCTAATACCATTTTGGTCATTTCAACCAATAAGGCCAGGATTCTTTCCATTCATATTCAAATTTCAATCTTAATACTCCATTATATGACATATGCAAAGGTAAACAGAACATGTTCATAGAAAGTCAAATTGTTGTTGAAGGAAAATAACAGAAGTGTTTACTTTATAAGGTTTTAATGTTCATTCCTCATGAGCACAGAATAAAACATTTAATCAATACAGTACATCTGTATTTAGCCCTCTGAATTTAAAATATACCGTTCTTATGCTGTGCCATGAGAAAATTTTAACAGATTTCACTATTTATATGAATTAAGAATGACTTTCATCCCAAACTGATTGAGAGGTGATTATTAAGGAACATATATAGATTTCGTTTTATTAGATTACTTTCCTTGCTTGGGATGCCTGGGTGGCTCAGTGGTTGGCATCTGCCTTTGGCTCAGGGTGTGATCCCAGGGTCTGAGGATCAAGTCCTACATCAAGTTCCCTGCAGGGGAGCTGCTTCTCCCTCTGCCTATGTCTCTGCCTCTCTCTCTGTGTCTCTCATGAATAAATAAATAAAAATCTTTTAAAATAATAATAATATATTACTTTCTTATCTTAGCAAAAATTAAGTAAGCGGCAACTAGATACTAATTCTATGCTATGTACAAAGACCTTAATAAGTCTTTGTAGATCTTAATATAATATATTGGGGATTAAATTCTTATATTGTAGACCTTAATATATTGGGGATTAAATTCTTATAACAGCTCTTGGATTTTTTTCATTTTCTTTGTAATCTATAAAATCCTACGATGGATGTCCATTTTCATATATAAGAGTATCTGTAACAGTATCTATATGCACAGTGGAACATATATTTTGGATTCATTTATTTAGAATAATCATACTTATTAGTTTATTTTTACTGTTATTGTGTTTTCTCTCTTACACCATACAATATGTCCATGCTATTTTATCTGCTCTATCAAAACCTGACATGGGTCATTCTGGGTAGGTTTACTTTATTAAGTCATTCTTTTAAAAGGGTGTGGTGGGGAGACTACAGAGTTAAATTTAAAGTATCTCCTTTAAGAATGGCAGCATGTTGAAATACTGAAGCTCACTTTGATACTAAAGAACCACTTTATTTTTAAAATCAAGCATAGTTACATTCGAAAAATTACTCTAAAACCTGACATATGTTGTAACTAAAATTGTGTTTAAAAGGCTCACAACACCTCAATACTCAGTGTTAATGCTGTCATCTTCTTAAAAAAATCACTCACCTTTCAAACCTAGAGTTTGTAGCTGGAAGAGCCGACCAAGTTCATAAGGCAAAACCCGTAACAGATTGTTATTTAAAAGCAATTCCCTGTTTTAAAAAACAAAACAAGACAAAACCTGTTTTAGCTTAATATATCAAACTTTATTAATATCTGTAATTGTTTTCTTAACCTTTCCTAACATACCATGAGTGATATTTACATTCAAAGTATATTTCTAAAAAAAAAAAACAAACACAAAGTATATTTCTATCCTTCCAATCAAAAAATATTGTGCAATATTAAAAGTACTACAAAATGTGTGACTGCCACAACTGTTAACAATGTTTCTATAACTTATCTTCTTAATATGAATATATTGAAGTTATAAGAATTGTATATCATTCTCAGGCTAAATTCACTCTTTTCTCTCTTACCCAAATGCTTACAAGACACAAATCAGAGTGACAGGTATTCTTAGTATCCAAAGACAACTGCTATCATTGAATCCAGTGTAATTCATAGAAAAAATAGACAATCACCTTTATCAGTTTTTATAACTGATTACAACTGTAATCTCATTAAGATACTATGATGAACAATCACTGACATAGAACATAAACACTGAAAACAAAGCATAAGATAATACAGATAGTAGGATAACATAGATAAGATCCACGTTTTTTTATTTTGAAATTTTGGCCAGACTATATAAGAAATAAACAGCCCCTTGTTATACAGCTAAACAGTATGAAAGAAAAGAAACAAACAAACATACAGTAAGGAGATAGTGAAGAGTAAAATTCTCAAACATAAATATTTAATTTTAAACATATGACAGCAATTTTTAAAAATTACGACTCAGCAGATAAACATAGAAAAGCAATCCCTGTTGATATTGAGAACATTTATACAAGGTCTTAAGGGACCTACAAAATTTTTTTCCTATGAAGAGATTTTTAAATAATCCTGAAGGACTACAAACAAATCCATTTATTATCAAGTTTTCAAGATTTCCTTAAAGAGCTGTGACATATAAGTATACTTTGCCTTATAGAGCAGAGATATGTTCCTGAAAGTTTACAAGATCGCAATATTTTCCCAATTATGTATGAGTATCTTATCATACACTTGAGCGTCAAGTTAAGAGTCATATTTTAACCCCACCCCACCTCAAGTCTGTCAAAAGAAACAGAATCACATTTAACTAGAAACCTTCAAATTAGAGGAAATGTTCAATGGAAGCCAACTCAAGCACTGTTGCTTACAGTCAATATCATCTGATTTTCAAACATATATAGAAGTCCTCCTGTAAGAGGAATATTCCATAATTTTCTTATTTGGTAAATTTAGAATTTTATATACTGAGTCATATCTATAATATTTTCTTACCTGAGAGACACCATGTTTCCTAGTTCTGCTGGTAAACTTCTGAGTTTATTGGATGACAGATCCAGGTAAACCAGATTATGAAGCTTGGCAATATCAGGTGGAATGCGACTAAGGTAATTGTCATTTAGGTGCAGCGCTGTCAAGTGTGTCAATGACCAAAGTGATGTACTTAAGCTCCGCACTCTACCTAAAAGGCAAAATATTGAAGCATTAAATTCAAGGTCCATGTATTAGAAAAAGTCAGAAAACATAGTTCAGAGTCTGATTTTTTACCATTTATTAGCTATATAAACCTGGGCAAATCAACTGGCCACAGCTGATATAAAATGAGATATTACCTTAATAATTTGTGTGAAGATCATTTTATAAACTTTACAAAAGTAAAATAGAATTTCATTTTATATCACTATTAAAACAACATATTTTGATTTAAAGAGCAGTGAAAGGTAGAGAGGACACAAAATCTCAGACAGTAACTGTTACATTCCACATAGCTATCAAGCAGTAAGCTCCAGCTTACATCTATCCAGGGTTCTTTCTGTCACAGGTTCCTTCATGCTGTCTATAAGCAGACTTAAAGTGCCAACTAGGATTTTGTATTTATAGGAAAGAAATTTTTCAAGTGAAGAGAGCTCTGGTCTAAAAGAAACTTATTTCCGTTTTATCTGGGATTTAATCAAGTGGTTCTCAACCAGGGGCAATTTTATTCCCCAAGGGACTTTGGCTATCTGGACACATTCTTGGTTGTCAAAACTAGAAGAGTGCTACTGGCATCTAGTGGGTAGAGGCCAGGAATACTGCTAAACATTATGCTGTACAACTGAAACTAATGTCTCATTGTGTGTCAACTATACTTCAATTTTAAAAAACTGTAATTTATGTAAATTATAGTCCTTAAGATCTCTACTGATATGTATTACAGCAATCTTTTATCTTATGTGTGTTTTAATGGAATTCTTTATAAGATGGTAATATCTCATGTTAATATTCATGTGTATTTAAACTTATATAAAAAAATAAAAATAAAAAATAAACTTAATATGTTAATTTATATTTAAACATATATATGACAAATTATCACATTAAGGATCCAAATTGCTGAATAACTATCTTCACCGTCAAAATTCCAATATCATGTCTACCATGAAATTAATGTCCATTAAATCTTTAAAAAAAAAAAGAGGATAGTACTACTGGTATCTAGTGGATAAAGACCAGGAAAGCTGCTAAACAACCTTACAGTGTACACAACAGCCCCCACAAAGAACTGTCTAGCCCTAAGTGTCAGCAGTACCAAGTTGAGAAACCCGGGGTTAGCCCATTAGGATTTACTCATATTCATTCTTATTACCAATCATTTATCCACTTAGTTACCTTTTAGCTAAATGTACAGGTAATTCTTGCTGTTAATACTATAATGGGGGTTTAATGCTTCCAAATGAAAGCCTACTGGGGGAAAGAAACCCATTCCACATATTGTCTGTATTCTATCAAATCATAGGAGAAATACAATAATTATATTCTATTTTTAATAAACTTTTAACTTTACAATAATTTTAGATTTACAGAGAAGTTACCAAGGTAATACAGAGTCTCTGTATGCACCTCATCCCATTTCCCCCACTAACTACTTATATTGCCATGGTACATTTGTCAAAACTAGGAAACTAATACGGGTACATTATTTTTTTGTATTGGTACATTACTAATTTACGGATTTACAGATTTTATTTGGATTTCACCAGTTTTTACAACTTTTTGGTGTTAGGAGTCAATTCAAGATACCATTTTGCATTTGACTAAATGCATATCTCCTCTGACAGAATCTGTCTCTCCTTGTTTTTCATAACCTTGACAATTTCGAGGATTACTAGTTAGGTATTTTGTAGAATGTCCTTCAGTTTGGGTTTGATTTTTTTTCACTAGTAGCCTGGGACTCTAAGTTTTTAGAAATCATATTTCATTTTAACAAATCCTAAGTATGAAGGGTCATGAAACATAGTTATTACTTACTTGTTACAATAAACAACTTCTAGGTTTCCTACTCTGCAAATACTAGGATGACAGAAGAACGGCAAAGATTTCAATTTGCAAAAATAATTACTCTGACAGCCAAAACAAAATCTATTATATCAAAGAATCGGATTTACTCAGAAACTGAATTCCCAATGTCCTCAATTACAAATGCCAACTTTGGCGTAAGGTATTATCTCAAGAATGAACAGGAACAAAGATATTTAGACACAGGTAAATTAAACACTAGTAGTACCTCTGCATCTGGTATTTTCTCAATGAATTCATCTATTTAAAAATGTACAATATTCAATTCATGTTCATAATTGCTATTATATCCTGGATTTAATGCTTCATATTCCACTCACCCGAGATTTCTAATTCTGCCCAGTGAGATTTTTTCCCATTGGCTACCTCCTCTGCTGACATGATGGTATAAATTCTGCGAGGATCTGGAGGATCATATTTTTCCTTTGGCATCCCTATTAGTCTGTTTAAACAAACAAACAATAAACAAACAAGAGGATCATCAATTACTATAGTCTTATAGAAAAAAAGAAAAATAGGATGGTAAGTTTTCTTTTCCTCTCTCCCCTTGCCAGGCTACTAATTCATTTTATACCACAAATTCTCACTAGAAGGAAAACACATCTGCAGTATGTTAGGCTCTTGCAGGAACTTGGTAACAGATGCCTAAGGGAAAATGTAAACAAACAATGACATTGGATTTCACATTGAACTTTGTGGTTGCTTCATGAACATCCATTCCAACCCTTCTCCTTCCTTTAGCTGCCTTGCTTTCCTAAACAGATTGACCCTACACCAATTTTCTGAATGGACTCTGACTAGTCTAAGAATATCAGAGTAATCCATCCTTCCTAAGTGATATTCAAATATCTCATATCCAAGACAATCAACACATGACATTCCTCCTGTCACAGAGATTAGTTCAGAAGTATCTAATAATCATGAGGCTTCAGATTCATTCTATGCTTATGGAAAGAGAGGCTTCTCTCTCCTACTAGTCATAAAAGAAGAATATAGTCCACACTGCTATTGGTAACCAACCAACAATTATAAGGAAGTCAGCCATAGAAGCCAGTGTCTAGAAAAACGATACCTGTAGGACTCTCAAACACTGGGCTTTCTGGATACACAGCCAACATATTTTGCTTATTGTTTAAACTAGTTTAGTTTGTATTTTCTGTTACTTGCAGTCAAAAGCATCCTACAGGATGGTTTTTTCTTAGTATGAGCCAGTCTTGATATAATCTGTTGTTCTTAGGTAATATGCCTTTTCTCTCAAAAGTGTCCAACTTGGGATGGGGGAGTACGCCTGGGTGGCTCAGATGGTTAAGCCTTCAACTCTTAATCTGAGCTCAAGTCTTGATCTCAAGGTCGTAAATTCAAGCCCCATGTTGAGCTCCATAGTAGGCACAGAGCCTACTTAAAAACAGTTTTAAAAGGGCACCTGGGTGGCTCAGTTAAGTGTCTGCTCAGGTCATGATCTCAGGGTCCTGGGATCGAGCCCTGCATTGGGCTCCCTGCTCAATGAGGAGCCTGCTTCTTTCTCTCCCTCTGCCCCTCCCCCCCTTCATTCACTCTCTCTCTCTCTCTCTCTCTCTGCACTCCCTCTCTCAAATAAATAAATTTTTTTCAAATAAAAAAAATCTTTAAAAAAAATAGTTTAGCGCTCGCTTCGGCAGCACATATACTAAAAACAAAAGTTTAAAAAAAGTGTCCAAATTTGAATGATGAGTTACATGGCCACTGTAATTGAAACTAATGCTATATATTCTTCATGTAACTGCCAAAATAATCACCAAATGATCATGATGACAACTCTGTATAAAAATCCTCGAGTGTGCAAGGTAGAAGCATATAATAAATGGCCCTAAATGTAACCATTTGCGGGGTCTAACACAAGAATTACTGCTTGGTAATTGTCAGAAAATAAAAGCCAGCTCAGATCTAGCAAGAGTAGCAAATGACAAAGCCCTGCATACTATCTCTAAATTGCCTTGTTTGCTTTTTTTATAGTTGGTTCTTTCATATTCAACACACACACACACACACACACACACACACCAAAATCAAGTGCCTAAATCTGGGAGTATTTCCAAGTAGAGTTTGGAATTTATAATTCAATAGAATTTACTTTCAGGTGGTCTGAAATTTGTTACATACAGAGAATAAAGAAAAAATGGTGGTATTCCAATTTGTTTCAAAAAAATCACAGCTACTTCATAAGAATACAATCAAAATTTCCCATATCATAATCTACTGTTTCTTTTTTTATTTTAAGATTTTATTTATTTATTCATGAGAGACACAGAGAGAGAGAGAGCAGCAGAGACACAGGTAGAGGGAGAAGCAGGCTCCGTGCAGGGAGCCCGACATGGGACTCGATCCTGGGTCTCCAGGATCAAGCCCTGGGCTGAAGGCGGCGCTAAACCGTTGAGTCACCCGGGCTGCCCCTCTACTCATATTTCTTTTTTTTTTTTTTTTAATTTTTTTTTTAATTTTTATTTATTTATGATAGTCACAGAGAGAGAGAGAGAGAGGCAGAGACACAGGCAGAGGGAGAAACAGGCTCCATGCACCGGGAGCCTGACGTGGGATTCGATCCTGGGTCTCCATGATCGCGCCCTGGGTCAAAGGCAGGCGCCAAACCGCTGCGCCACCCAGGGATCCCTCTACTCATATTTCTGAAGGTAAAATAGTCACTTTCCCCTTTACTAAAAGGGGCAAAGAGAAAGTTTTCCAAATTTATTCACCTGTTTAACAGCAATTTGCTTCCAAGTTTCCAGGTTAAGCCTTTTTGCTTTAATCTTCTCATACTTTCATTAATACTAACTCATATTTTATTTCCCATAAATATCCTAGATCTTTGTACAGCACAAAGAATATGATTATTTTCCACAGCAGGGGAAAAAAAAAAAACTTGACTTCTACTACACTTAGCCTATGTAAAAATACTTCTAAAAATAAAATTTTTAGATAACAAGGTTTTTGGAATTTCTACTATGCACAAGTTACGTGTATCTCTATGAGTACATCTGCATACTAATGTAAGATTCCACAAAAACACCAGATTAAGCAAAGCCAAATCCAACAGATCCAAACCCAATGACATGCTACAAAATCCATTCACTACATTGAAGATGGGAAAAAATAAGGGCTGCAAAATATGCAAAAACAAACATTTTCAATGTTTCTCTAAAAATTAATCCCAGGAAATGGTAATTAATCCACATGTTCAATTTCCCTAAATATTTTAACAATCTAGACAGGTCAATAATTGCTGTCTCTTCTTGGCTCTCTAATTCTAATTTAAAAAACAGCTACTATTTAGAACTTTTAAAATTTTTCGTAAGTTCCTACCTTCCTAAATCACTAAAATTTACAAATTCTGTTCCTGCAAAACAAATTCATGAAATGTTTACCAGTGTTTACATGTAAAACCAAAGGAATATTAATACTGTCATATTAGGGCTCAGAGATCTCTTTCAAATTTGATTAGGAAGCCATTAAAAATACAAGTCACTCAATTCAAAATGAATATAGATTTGGATAGCCTGATTAAAGCTATAACATCTTACATTTGGGTTAACTAACAAGCAATTTAGTAGAGTCTATAGTTCTCGTGATCACTACTATCTCAAACATCAGGTTTTCATATATGGTACTGAAGGTTTAGAGAATTCAAATTCAGGAAATTGGTAATACTGAAGCCTCCTATTCAGCTTTATTTCCCCTCTAAGTTACTCAGCATCAACTTTTCATGCTAGAGATATACCACAAAAACCTATTTCAAAATAATGTAAAATATAATTCAAATGTAGTTTAACTCTTTAAACATGACTCTTGATAGTGTGATTTCTAATAGTCTCATAAGTCATTCTAAGGCTGAATACTGAATGATGAGTATTTTTTATCCAAAAATTAGAAATGTTTATTTTGGAAAGCCTAACAGCTAATTCCTTATCTTCTTTTTCAAACTGATGAAACAGGTAGGTTTTTGAATTGGTTTTTCCAGGAGTTCTAACTTTTGCAACATCTTACATCAGTTTCCCAAAGGATCCTCCTGTTACATCAACCTGATTTATACTAGAGATCCTGATCATGTAACAGAGTACAATAAAAGCCCCTTTGGCAACACAACCTGCTTAACTTCCCCATCTTCAATCCTACTTCAACACTATAAAAAATACACCACCTAGCTCCTCAAATGTAACTACATAAGCTTCTTTAAACCTGCCTTCTTATATGTATACAATGGAATATTACTAAGCCATTAGAAATGACAAATACCCACCATTTGCTTTGAGGTGGATGGAACTAGAGGGTATTATGCTGAGTGAAATAAGTCAGTCGGAAAAGGACAAAACATATGGTCTCATTCATTTGGGGAATATAAAAATTAGTGAAAGGGAATAAAGGGAAAGGAGTGAAAATATCAGTGAGGGTGACAAAACATGACAGACACCTAACTCTGGGAAATGAACAAGGGGTAGTGGAAGGGGAGATGGGCAGGGGATTGGGGTGACTGGGTGATGGGCACTGAGGGGGGCACTTGGCGGGATGAGCACTGGGTGTTATGCCAAATGTTGGCAAATTGAACTCCAATAAAAAAATTTTTTTTAAATGTAACAAGGATTTTCAATATTAAAAATTAAATGAGATAAATACATTATTTTAATAGATGTTGAAATGTAATTGGAAAAAATATTTATTTATACTTGAAAAAAATAAAATATAGAATTAAAAAAAACCCTGCCTTCCACTTTCCATTCATTGAACCTTAGCATATCACCTACATGCCCCTCCCCAGATACTAGTGCAAAATTTCTTGAGTACCATCAAGAACCTGATTTTGTCCTACTTCTTAGTTCCTACATGAACTATCCTAAAAGTAAACTAGTTTAATCTCCAACACTGAAGGCTGATGAATCACTATCACATAGTGAAGATTTTCATTAATTTATTTCTCAGTCTTCTGTACCACAGGAAAAACTTCATGTAAACTTGTAAAATACAAACTGCATGGAAAATGTATTCTAATTTTTTCAGTTACAAGCCATATTTTTTTAACTATCTGTTTATTTGAGAGAGAGAGAAAGAGCAAGAGAGCACACATGCACACAAGACAGCAAGCAGCAGGAGGGGCAGAGGCAGACAGAGAATCTTCAATTGGACTCCCTTGTGAGAGGGAAGCCCAGTGCGAGGCTTGATCATGACCTGAGCTGAATCAAGAGTCAGCCACCCACCCAACTGGGCCACCAGTTACGAGCAATATTATACCTAGCACTAGAGCTACTTTGCCCTAGAAAAATTTAATTTGGAGTTTCTGAAACCATAAATAAAATGCAAGATACCTAAATATCATGTTGATTCAGTGAATAGCATATTATAAGATGTAGATGAAATAAACCCAAATATACTATTACTAAGGAATCCCAAATAAATCTCAGATTTTTATATCTGAGGCTAATAAAATAACACAACTTAACTTCTCCCTCCTCCAAAAACAACAACAAAACAAAAAAACTAATCTGAGCCAAATCAGAACAAACTATTAAAGGCTAGCACTGGATTTCTTTTTTTTTTTTTTAAAGATTTATTTATTTATGATAGAGAGAGAGAGAGGCAGAGACACAGGAGGAGGGAGAAGCAGGCTCCATGCACCGGGAGCCCGACGTGGGACTCGATTCCGGGTCTCCAGGATCGCGCCCTGGGCCAAAGGCAGGCACTAATCCGCTGCGCCACCCAGGGATCCCGGATTTCTCTTAATAGCGGTTATCTAGAACAACTTATAAAAAAAGAGCAGCCTCTATAATACATATAAAGATGTAAGTTCTTCCAGTGTTAAACCACAGCTTCCCACTCACCATCCTATCTAAATTTAAGGTCATTTTATCCAACTCCATAGTTGAGCACAATTACAATTATATCACTTAGAATTCAGTTTAAGAAAGAAAGTATGCTACAACTACCAGAGTGCTTCATAACGAATCAGAGACTTCTAACTACTCAACCCTAAAATACAAATCACTTGACATATATTTATTTCCATATAAATATTAAGTGGTCATTTCAACTGTAGTTTGCAGAGCAATCTTTGGCAGAAATACAGATGCTGGCAAAACTCCCAAAGTTAGAGGAAGACAAATTTAAGCCCATATTAGGTATTTCTGCTTACATTTTAGAATAAGATGTTAATGATTTGTTACATTTTACACATCTTCAGATAACTCTGTCTATATTGGCATTTATTCCCAACGGTTACAAAACACGTTGTTATTTAATGAATATCCACCCAACTAACAACCATCCTTCCTACCTAGTCTTAAGCATTAAGACTATTTTTCTTCCTGAGAAAATAAGGCTAAGCTCACCTTTTCTAATGAAGCAAAATAACCCCTGAGCTACAGCATTACTGAAGTTTCTACTTCCTCATTAATAGCTATTTTTAACTATACACAACTCTTAATTATTATAACTGTCACATAAAATTTATATTTTCCCTAAATGGGCTCACCACCTGATACTAAAAAACAGTACCTAACAAGTCACACTACATACAGTAGGATCATATTGTTAAAAATAAAGATTGATGACACTCAAGAGCTTAGAAGACACCCTGAGATAAATAATGATTTCATTAGCATTCCCCATTCTACTTTTACACCAAGGGCCTATCTGGATGGCATTTGTCTGCAAGAACATATTCAACTAAAGTTCATAGATGATGATAATGCAAACAAAAAAAGAACCCCATTCAAAGTTTTCATGAGTATCTCCCACTCTAAACAAAACACTAAACACTACTTTAAAAAAAAAGCAAAGCAAAACCTCTATCTTATGCTGATAAAGTCACACATCGTTATGAAAAAAATAACCTCCAATATTTGGAATTTCATGTTTCTGACCAGTTTAACATTTATTCAACATTTATTGCATGCCCACTACTATCATGTATATACTAAGCACATGAATTTCTACAGTAAACAAGATAAACAACATCCTTGCCCTCATGTATCTTATACCATTTTCATAGCACTACTTGAAAAATAAAGTTATGGAATATATATTTACTTTCAAATAGTGTTATAAAGAATTTGGCATTTCTTGATACTATTTTCTTTCCCCCTTATCAGGTAGCTGCACTGCTCCCTTCTGTCACCATTCTGAATACAACTAAAGAGAAAATAAAGCATCCTTACCACAAAGGATGAGGGTACTGAAGTTGACCCCTCAACAACGTTAGGTTTAAAATGCTTAGGTCTATTTATAAGCAGACTTTTTTACAGTACCATAAACATATTTACTCTTCCTTACAATTTTCTAAATGCCATTTTCTTTTCTCTAGCTTATTTTATTGTAAGAATACAGTATATACTATATGTAACATGCAAAACATATGTTAATCAACTATGCTATCAGTAAGGCTTCCAGTCAACAGTAGGCTTTTACTGGTTAAGTGTTAGGGCAATCTAAAATTACACATGAGTTTTCAAATACATGGCAGGTTGGCATTCCTAACCTCCAAGTTGTTCAAAGGTCAACCATAATAGGTAATCTACAGAATGATCAAGGACAGGTGGAGAAAGTACAGTTCCCAGAACAAGAATGGCAAGTTTTAATATTGGGGAATGGACCAGGTTATCCATTCCCCAATATTAAACCAGGTTATCAGTACATTTAATATATGGCGATGGCAAATACTTTCCTAACCCAGTGACATTATTTTTTCTATAATCCTTACTGAGAAACTGAATAATTAGGTAACAGTAGTAACAAGGATTCTTTTGGTCTTTAAGAATACTTGGATTCAGGGTGCCTGGCTGGCTCAATCAGAAGAGCATACAACTCTTGATCTCAGGGTCATGAGTTTGAGCCCCACACTGGGTGCAGAGATCACTAGAAATCAATTAAAAATAAATAAATAAAAACACTTGAACTCAACATGTCTTCTTTCTAGTTGGTTTATTCTTAGTGATCTACTTCAAATCCCAAACCAAACTAGTTACTTACCCAAACAAAATGAATAGGCATACATGGCAATAAAGCCTCTGGATGAAAATGAGATGTCATAATGCTTGCTGTATCTTTTTCTAAAGGTAACCTAAAGGTAATTTTATGGTATTCCACAAATGATAACCAAAAGAAGCTTCTAACGCTACAAAGGGTTAAGGGCACAGTCAACTTGTCAGCTAAAAAAGTACTAGGAGGAAAGAAAAAAAAAAGAATCAGAATATAACTCTTTTTCTGCACATTGAGAAATTTTCTCTCATATGTGCATTACCAGAAAACAGCAGCAGCAACACAAAACCAATAAATACTAAAAAGGAAAATAAAGACCTGGGATTATAAATCTATCACTTCAAAATTCCAAAATAATGAGACAAGTTTCATCTTATTTCATCATTAATCAAATTGGACAACCAAAGCTTGTAACTCTATCATTCCAAATTAGGTCTTAGTCTCTACCTAACAGTCACTATGCTTTAATGCCTCTTATATTTACTTACTGCCTCCCACTTATCTAAAGATACTGAATATGATCTAATTATCCTGCAGGAAATGGGAGGTAAAGAGACTAGATTAAAATTTTCACATCAGTTTTTCCAGGACTATGATTTCTTCCCCTTGATAACTTTCCACTTTTTTGGTGTAGCTTGTTTTCTATTTCATCAGATGAATACATTTTTATTTCTTTCAATGGATGTCAAATTCCTATCCATCCTTCATGGCTTAAGTCATCGTTCACCTCTTCTTCAGTACATTTCTCCATTTAAAAATCAACAAACCAATTCTAAAATTTATACAGAGAAATCTAGAATAGCAAAAACACTTTTGAAAAAAATAAAAACTTTGGTGCATGCACTATCTAATGTTAAGACTTACTATAAAGATCTAGTAAACCATACAGTTTTGCATGGATGAAGGGATAGACACATAGAGTTTAAAGGAAGAGAACTTATAAACTAGAAATAGAACCACATCCATATAGCCAATAGATTTTGCACAGATGTGCAAAGGTAATTCAATAGAGGTAAGTTTTTCAACAAATGCTGCTAGAACAACTAGACATCCACACACAAAAATAAATAAATAAGCATCAACCCTTACTTTGTACTATAAACAAACTTACAAGGATCATGAATTTATTTTTTTATTTAATAATAAATTTATTTTTTATTGGTGTTCAATTTGCCAACATATAGACTAACACCCAGTGCTCATCCCGTCAAGTGCCCACCTCAGTGCCCGCCACCCAGTCACCCCCACCCCCGCCCACCTCCCCTTCCACCACCCCTAGTTTGTTTCCCAGAGTTAGGAGTCTAGGATCATGAATTTAAATGTAAAACCAAAAGCCATGAAACTTACAGAAGAAAACATAAAAATCTTTATGACCTTGAATTATGCAAATATTTCTTAGATAAAACACAAAAAGCACAGAAGAAAAATACTGATAAACTGAATTTCATGAAAATTTAAAACTTCTGCTCTTTGAAAGATGAATGAAAAGACATGTCCAAGACTGAAAAAAATTTTTACATAACATAAATCTGAAAAAGCACTCAGAATATATAAAGAACTCTCAAAACAGGGGCAGCCCGGGTGGCTCAGCGGTTTAGTGCCGCCTTCAGCCAAAGGTGTGATCCTGGAGACTCAGGATCGAGTCCCATGTCAGGCTTCCTGCATGGAGCCTGTTTCTCCCTCTGCCTGTGTCTCTGCCTCTGTGTGTGTGTGTATGTCTCTGGTGAAAAAATAGATACAATCTTCAAAAAAAAGGAAAAAAAGAAAAACAACCCAATAAATAAATTGGCAAAAGATTTCAACCGGCATTTCATCAAAGGAGATACACAGATAAAAAAATAAGCACATGAAAAAATGCTCAACTATAGACATTTGGGAAATACAACTTAAAATGACAATGAGATATCACTACTGGAATGAGTAAATTAAAAACTTCCAATACCTAGGGCCAATAAGGATACCTCACACCTCACACACAGACCCATCCTTGTGTGTATGCTTATATACATATATAAACATATATTCATTTATAAAAATACATACTCACAGCCCCTCACATTTCTCTGGTAGAAAGCAAAACAGTACTATCACTTTGGAAAGGAGTTCAGTTGTTTCTCACCAAGTTAAATGTACTCTTATACAACCAACAATTCCATCCCCAAGTATATACCCAAGCATAATAAAAATTAATGTTCATTAAAAAAACCTGTACATAAATGTTTGCAGTAACTTTATTTATACGTTCCCACACTTGGAAACAACTCAAGTGTCCTTCAACTGACAATTAGATACTAACTATGGTACATACAATAAAATACTACTCAGTAATAAAAAGGATTGAACTAATGATAAAAACAACATGGATAAATGTCAAATGCATTATGCTAAATTAAAAATACCATTACCATACTCAAAAGACTATGCACAATGTTCCTTACCATAATAAAGACCATATGACAAGCCCACAGCAAATATACTCAATGGTGAAAGCTGAAAGCTTTTTGGGTTTTTTTTTAAGATTTATTTATTCATGACAGACACAGAGAGAGAGGCTGAGATACAGGCAGAGGGAGAAACAGGCTGATGTGGGAGCCTGTGGGACTCGATCCCAGAACTCCAGGATCACGCCTTGAGCCAAAGCCAGACGCTCAACCACTGAGCCACCCAGGAGTCCCCAAAAGCGTTTTATTTATGAGCAGGAATAAGACAAGGATGCTCACTCTTGTCACCTTTATCGAACATAGTACTAGAAGTCATATCCAAAGCAATTAGGCCAGAAAAAAATAAAAGGCACCCAAACTGTAAAGAAAGTAAAACTGTTTGCAGACATGACATTAATATAGAAAACCCTGAAGACTCTATCACAAAACTATCAGACTAATAAAGTGAAGTAGCAAGATATAGAATATACAAATTGTTTCATTTCTATACATTAATAAACTATCAGAAATTATGAAAACAATCCCATTTACAATTGCACTTAAGAAAATGCCTAGGAATAAATTTAACCAGGGAGATGAAAGATTAGTACAATGAACACTATATGACACTAATAAAAGAAACTGAAGATGACACAAAGAAATGGAAAGAGGGACGCCTTGGTGGCTCAGTGGCTCAGCAGCTGAATGTGTGCTTCTGGCTCAGGGCGTGATCCTGGTCTGGGATTAAGTCCTGCATTGGGCTCCCTTCAAGGAGCCTGCTTCTTCCTCTGCCTATATTTCTGCCTCTCTCTGTCTCTCATGAATAAATAAAATCTTTAAAAAAAAAAGAAAGAAAGAAAGAAAAGAAAATGAAAAGATAGTCCATGCTCATGGATTGGAAAAATATTGTCAAAATGTCTATAATACCCAAAGTAATCTACAGATTCAATGTAAACCCTATCAAAATTCCAACGGCACTTTTCCAGAGTAATAAAACAAGTAATTTTAAAATTTGTATGGAACCACAAAAGATGCTGATAGCCAAAGCAAGTTTGAGAAAGAGGAATAAAGCTGGAGCCATCATATTCCTTGATTCTAAACTATATTACAAAGCTATAATAGTCAACACAGCATGGTACTGGCATAAAGAGACATATAAATAAAATTTAAAAAAAAAAAAAAAAAAAAAGGGATCCCTGGGTGGCGCAGCGGTTTGGCGCCTGCCTTTGGCCCAGGGCGCGATCCTGGAGACCCGGGATCGAATCCCACATCAGGCTCCCGGTGCATGGAGCCTGCTTCTCCCTCTGCCTGTGTCTCTGCTTCTCTTTCTCTCACTGTGTGCCTATCATAAATAAATAAAATTAAAAAAAAAAAGAGACATATAAATCAATGGAATGGAACAGAGTCCAGAAATAAACCCACATATATGACCAATTAATTTAAAACAAATGAGTTAAGAATATATAATGGGAAAAGGATAATCTCTTCAACAAACTGTTGGGAAAACTGAACCGCCACATGCAAAAAAATTAAAGTGGATCTCTATCTTAACACTGTATACAAGAACAACTCAAAATGGACTAAGGATTTGAACATAAGACTTGAAACCATAAAACTCCTGGAAGCTTCTTGATTAGGTCTTAGCAATGATTTTTGGATTTTACAGCACAAAGGCAACAAAAAAACAAACATGTGGGACATCAAACTGGAACCCTTCTGCTCAGTAAAGGAAACCCATCAACAAATTGAAAAGATAGCCAAAAGAATGGGAGAAAATATTTGCAAATCATATATCTGATAAGGGGTTAAAATCCAAAATATATAAAGAACCCATACAACTCAAATGAAAAAAAAATCCAATTAAAAACTGGGTAGATGGGATGCCTGGATGGTTCAGTGGTTGAGCATCTGCTTTTGACTCAGGGCATGATCCCAGGGTCCTGGGATCGAGTTCCACATCAGGCTCCCCACAGGGAGCCTGCTTCTCCCTCTGCCTATGTCTCTTGCCTCTCTGTGTCTCTCATGAATAAAAATTGGGTAGCAAAACTCATTAATTAATTAAAATGGGTAGACAATCTGAATAGACATTTTTCCAAGGAACACCAACAGATATACAATAAGGGACTCAACATCACTAATCATCAGGGAAATGTAAATCAAAACCACAATGAGGTACCACCTCATACCTATTAGAATGGCTACCATCAAAAAGACCAAATATAACAAGTGTTGGCAAGGATGCAAAGAAAAGGGAGCCCTTCCCTTGTGTACTACTGGTAGAAATGTAAACTGATGTAGCTACTAGAGAAAACAGTATGGAAATTCTTCAAAAAATTAAAAATAGGGGGAGCCTGGGTGGTATAGTTGGTTAAGCATCTGACTCTTGGTTTCAGCTCAGGTCATGATCTCAGGGTTCAGAAATGAAGCTCTGCACTCAGCACAGAATCTGCTTAAAACTCTCTGCCCCTCTGCTGCTCTCCCGGCCTCATGCAATCTAAAAAAAATAAATCTTTAAAAAAATTACAAATAGAACCACCACATGATCCAACATTCCACTTCTGAGTATATATCCAAAGGAGCAAGATCACTATCTCAAAAAGATAACCTGCATCCCCATGATCACTGTAGCATTATCTACAATGCCAAGACATGCAAACAAAGTGTGTGTCTATTGGCAGATATGTGCATGAAGAAAATGTATTATAATGCACACACATATACATACACACCCCCAACACAGATTATTATTCAGCCATAAAAAGGAAGAAAATCCTCTCATTTGCAACAACATGGATATACTTTAAAGGCATTATGCTAAGCAAAATAAGTCAAATACTTTATGATCTTATACATGGAATCTAAAAACACGCACACACACACACACAACTGAATTATAGACACAATAGACTGATGGGCAAAATGGGTAATGGGGGTAATCTTCCAGTTAAAAAGTATGTCCTTGGGATGTAATGTACAACATGGTAACTATAGTTAATACTCTACTATATATATGTGAAAATTGCTAAGAGAATAGATATTTAGGGGCACTTGGCTGGCTCAGTCAGTAAACCATGAGACTCTTGATCTTGGGTTCATGAGTTCAAGCTCACATCGGGCATGGAGCTTACTTTAAAAATAGAGAGAGAGTAGATGTTTAAAGTTATCATCATAAGAGAATCAGATCTATGTGTGATAACAGATATTAACTAGACTTAATTGTGGTAATGATTTCACAATATAGACATATATAAAATCATTATGCAATACAATAAAATATGTTATATTTCAACTGTATCTCAATTTCTTAAGGACTATATACTATATGAATCCATTTAGATGTCATTCCAGAATAAAAACTATTGGGACAGAAAACTGATGAGTGGCTAGCAGGGGCTAGGAATGGAAGGAGACTGGAAAAGGAATGAGGGAGTTTTCCTGTGATGTGACCTAGATATACTGGTTAATTTATAATTACTCACAATATTACCATCAGAAATATACTCAGAAAATAAAATAACTTAAGCCTCTTGTCTCTTGGTAAAGTAGACCTTGGGGGAAAAATTGCTATAACATCCAAAAACCATTAAGAGAGTAAAAAATGGAAAATAAACTAACAAGATGTAGGATTTCCCTATCTCTTAACCTCTCTTCAAGGCATTTATAAATACGTTAGCCTAAAAACAGCATCAATTGACCTGCAAGTAAAATCGCAGAAGTTAAATCCACAGCATTTTGCAGTCTCTTAGTAACTTAATGTCAAAGAGTCACAATAAGTCAATTTTATTACTAACTAATAAATACCAAGAGGGTTTATGTGATCAGAGTCACTTGAAAAAAAATCCCCCCCTCTCTCCTTCCACTCCCCCAACACACACAAGAGAAGGGGATTACAAGCAGTGCAGGGTTGCTGAAAACTATCACACTAAATATGATGAAACTGTGTTGTATGGGAGGGCAGAAGAAAGATCATGGAAAGTTCAAAAGTCTATTCTGCTTTCCTGACTTCTTTCTATAGACTGTTTTCCTAATATAAATAACTCCCAGCCATAAGAAAGTCTAATAATAAACATGTACTATTAATCTTGGTTGCTTCCTTCTTTCATTCCCTTTTACTTTTCTTCTCTCAATAACATTTCTTCTAGTCACACTTCCAAGTGGGCCTATATCTTCTACTGAGTCAGCTATCACATTCTTAAAGAAATTATAAATGCCTTAAAAGCCATGTACTTATATGAAAAATAAAAATATTCTTGTCTCTTTGCATCATAAAAGCAAATTACAGCGTAGCATTAACTGTCATCACATTTAACCCAAGCTTCTCAGCATGCACAATTATAATTACTAGTGTAGTGAACACTTCCAGTTAGCATAAGATCCAATTCTTTTTTTTTTTTAAAGATTTTATTTATTTATTCATGAGAATACACAGAGAGAGAGAGAAGCAGAGACACAGGCAGAGGGAGAAGTAGGCTCCATGCAGGGAGCCTGATGTGGGACTCGATCCTGGGTCTCCAGGATCACACCCTGGGCTGAAGGCGGCGCTAAACCTCTGAGCCACCGGCGCTGCCCCATAAGATCCAATTCTAAAATACATACTCATATTCTTCTTTGAAACTGAGAGAATCCACTTAAAACAAATAATCTCTACATTCAGGATTCTTTAGGTCAGCAACTAGCTACCTTCTAGCTCTAAAATAAATCTATCAGATTTTGAAAACATATGTGAAATATAAATACATATGAAAACTACATGAAATAAATGTTAGGTAGGATCTAGACTTAGACTATTCCATCTAAAAGAATGATTTTATACTTCAGAAGAAAAGCAACAAAACTCCCAAATTTATGATTTATGAAAGTTAATTAAAAATTCCTACTCAGTGATACTTGGCTATAATTTTAGAAATATTTTTAGGCTATCCCAAATTCCTATTCAAAAATTTCAGAATTGGGCAGCCCAGGTGGCTTGGCACATTAGCACTGCCTTCCACCCAGGACGTGATCCTGGAGAGCTGGGATGGAGTCCCATGTCGGGCTCCCTGCATGGAGCCTGCTTCTCCCTCTGCCTGTGTCTCTGCCTCCTTCTGTGTGTGTCTCTCATGAATAAATAAAATCTTAAAAAAAAAATTCAGAATTAACACATATTTAATGAAAAACACCATTAATTTAATGTATACATAAATGGCTGCATTAAAAACATTGTAAGATGTCTAAATTAATACTTATTTAATAAAAGACAATGAAACTTAATTTTTATACAGGGATACACAAATATAGCAAGAAAAAGAGCTATAGCAATTCAACTCCATAAAACTAAGATAGACAAATGAATTGTCTTCAGGGAAAAAAATTTCCTAAAATTCATATTCCTTATGATTCTAAGATGGGAAATTAGAGTACAAAAAATATACCAAATAATAAACTCTCATGTTCTTAGAGGATGATTCTGAAATGAATTAAGTGAAAAATAACTCTCCAGTGATGCTAGTCATTCTAAAATGGTGACAAAAATATGTATAAGAGTAACTAAAAGGCCATATATTCTATACAATGTTAATACAATTAACTGCAATCAAAATATCATTCTCCTTGCTTTAAAGAACTAGCCTCCAATAAAACCAGTAACTCTTCCCAGGGTCCTAGGATCAAGTCCCACATCGGGCTCCCCCGCAGGGAGCCTGCTTCTCAGGAGCTCTGCCTCTCTCTCGCTTATGAATAAATAAATAAAATCTTAAAAAAAAAAAAACACTAACTCTTTTATATTGGTAATAAGTATTATAAGTTTCCTCTAACAACTGCCTGAAAATCCTATTATTTACTTAAGCCTATGGGACTTAATGAATTTTTCAAAGTTACATAAAACATAAAATACTACAAAAATTGGTTTACCCAGAATTCTATCAGTTGGTTCTAATACCCACCATTTGTGCTAACTTACAGTTCTGCACTAAATAATCCCAAAGAAAAACATTAAATTGCAATTAGTATAGTGTGGATATTTACTTTTTGGTAGCCCAACCAGAAAATTGGTAATCTATATTTAGTAAAAAGCATTTCTCTAAAACCCAGGAGTCTATTCTCCAATTGTGGATGGGCACTAATTCAGTTTTTAAAAATCACTGAACATTTAAGTATGTGGGAAAGCATTCAAGATGTATTGCTAACTGAAAGCAAAAGCTGGTTACATATAACATAATCTCATCTTTGTAACAAAACTTATATATATGTGTGTGTACCAACATGTACAAAAAAGGTAGGAAAGAATCACAGAATTTGGAGTAATTCTTATTTTTCTTATTTAGCTATATTCACTTTTCTATACGGACAATAAATTATTCTTGTAATATGAAGAAAGGACCTTATAGTAACAACTTTTTTTTAGAGAAGTTTTAGGTTCACAGCAAAATTGGCAGAAAGTAAAGAGTTCCCACAAACTCCTTGTCCCCACACAGTATCCCTCCCCCAACAACATCTAGTACCAGAGTAGTACATTTGTCTCAATCAATAAATCTTTACTGACACTTCATCACCCAAAGTTCATAGTTTACAAATGGGTTCAGCCTTGCTATTATACATCCTATGGATTTCAACATTATCTATAATGACAAGTATTTACCATTGTGGCACCATATAGAATAATTTCACTGCCCTAAAAATCCTCTGTGCTCTGCCTATTCATACCTCTCTCCCCTCTAACTCCTGGCAACCACAGATGTTTTGATTGCATCCACTGTTTTGCCCTTTCCACAAATGCTATGTAGCTGGAATCATACATTATACAGCCTTAACAGACCAGCTTCTTTTACTTAGTAATATGCATAATAATGCTCCTCTAGATCTTCCTATGGCTTGATAGTTCATTTCTTTTTAGCACTGAATAACATTCCATTATCTCGATGTGCCAGGGTTTATTTACTCACTCACCTACTGAAGGACACCTTGGTTATTTCCAAGTTTTAGCAAACATAAATAAAGTTGCCATATACATCTGTGTGCAAGTTTTTATGTGGATATAAGTTTTCAGTTTATTTGCATAACTAGCAATGAACATGACTGCCGGCTGGATCAAATGGTAAGACTATGTTTAGTTCCATAAGAAACTGCCAAATAGTCTCCTAAAGTGTCCATACCATTCTGCATTTGAATCAGCAATGAAAGAGTTCCTGTTGCTCCACATATTCTCCAACATTTGGTGCTGCAAATGGTTTGTGGCCATTCTATAATATTATTTTTAATTAAAAACTAAAAACGCATTATCAAATGCATTGAAGATACATTGATACAAATATCAAATATTTGAAGATTACATGTGAAAACTTTCACATTTTTTAAAATAATCCTAGTCATAATTCTAATAACGTAGCATGTTATCAATACTGAGAAAGTTATATACTACCTACAGATACCTGCAAAAATATCAAGGTAACAATCTTATACTCTAAAATACACAAAAGTGAATACAAAAGTGAACAAAATTCTGCCAAATAAACGCAATTTAAAAAAAATTTCACAAAATCAGTTACATAAAGAGATCACTGTCAATTGAGATATCTATATTTTCTTTGACCAAAGGAAATTATTTTTAAGCCTTTCTGTGAAATGTTTAGTTATTAAAATCTAAACCATAGAAGATATACTATAGCATACAATTTCTCTAAGGTTTATTCATCTGTTACACCCCTAATATTTTCCTAAAGCTTTTTCCATATTCTGATTAAGGAAATTAACTTGATTTTCCTTCAGCATTATTTAAGCTATGAACGTAATATAGTTTTCTTCTAAGTCATTCATATACCTATGTAACAGTATTTTTTTAATTATGAAAAATATTCTGATAAAGCAAACTGCATCTAAAGGAAATGATAGAGGTTTTTAATTTAGAGATTCAAAACCATATTCTTCCCAGAATATAGATACATACACACATCTGAAACATAAACATTATATTTAAAAGCATGTTTTGGTAACATACTACCAATAATACTTCACAATGTATTTATTCTTTATTTAATAATTTTAATTCAAATAAAATACCCTGAGTTACTTTTTTTTTTTTTTTAAGAGCCTAAAGGTCACTTTTAAATGCCCCTGGGGACAACAGTCTAACTCCAAGCAATAATTTTCTTTCCAGGGGTAGAAAGTATTTGTTTCCCCAACCACCTCTGAGCACACTATAAAAAGTAAAATTAGTATGTGATTCCCTGTCCTTTTTGAAACCAAAGTGTAGAGAGACATACAAAAAGTTAAGCCTGGGTGCTATCCACTGAAAACGTCACTAGGTGCCCAATTCCATAAATCCACACATCAACACGGGCAAGAAAGGATTTTTTTTAAGCCATCAGTTTAAGGAGTCATCAACTGACCAACCCCAGTAGCACAACTAAGTCAAGCAGCTATACTAAAATAAGAAAGATCTACCGCATAAAACTAATGGCTGTCTAAAAAAGTACTCATTAAATCAATGGTCATTACTCCCAAGAAATACTAAAATAATAAATCAGTCTCAAATCACAGCACACACTAAAATCCTCTCTAAAAGTGAGGGTTCTCGGGCTGCCTGGATGGCTCAGTGGTTGAGCATCTGCCTCCAGCTCAGTGCGTGGTCCCAGAGTCCAGGGATGGAGTCTCACATTGGGCTCCCCTGGAGGAGCTCGCTTCTCTGCCTATGTCTCTACCCCTCTCTGTGTCTCTCATGAATAAATATATAAAATCTTTCAAAAATAAAAGTGTGGGTTCTCAACTAGCTGTGATTTTGCTCATTAAAGTATCTGGCAAACATCTGGAGACATTTCTGGTGGTCACATGGGGGAATGGTGCTAATGGCATCTAGTAGACGTCATGGGTGCTGCTAAACATGAGCAATATCTTTGCCGATAATGGCTAATACGGAACAATGTTTCCTTAATTTTTTGTGCCATTCACAACCGACTCAAAGCATAATAAACTTTAAGCTAGGCACTTATTGTGATGAGCACTGGGGGTTGTACATAAGTAACAAATCACTAAAATCTAAACCCACAACTAACATTACACTATATGTCACCTAACTGGACATCGAATCAAAAAAAAATGTGTAAATGTTTATTTTTCATAATTTGCAGAGATTTACTTCATTCCTGAGTACATAATTAATTTTGTAATGGTACATGAAAAAAAATAAGCTGGATTAATATTTCCTCATCATTTTCTTAAGACTAGACAATCAACAAATTAATCTCTATTTGTGGCATGTGCCTATTTCTGTGGTGCAAATACCTCCATGTGTATTTGTGGTACAATATTACCCATATTTTGAAAGGCAGGTTTCAAGCTGTCAACAGGATGTCCAGTAACATATCATTATATTGTATTTCAGAAGTAAACAATCTCAAAATTATAATAGTAAAATAGTGAATTTCAGCATTGAAAGATTTTATCTATTTATTCATGAGAGACATAGAGAGAGAGGGGCGGAGACATAGGCAGAGGGAAAAGCGAGCTCCTCCAGGGGAGCCCTATGTGAGAAAATGATGAGTTTTCAGCATTTGTTTCTTTTTCTTTTTTTTTTTTTTTTTGCAGCATTTGTTTCTAACAGGGTTTAATTTTGTGTTATGTAATTTAATTTTCAATAGGTTGAACTCAATAACCAGCTTGCAACATTCCTGAAAAATTAACAGCTGGCTCTTTCAAACCAGCCCAAGCCAACTCTAGCATACCACTAAGTATATGAAATCCTGACTTTTCCTCTATTAGATGCTCAGTTAGTTCCTAGTAATTCTGCTTCACCAAAAAATTCAAATCAAACATCAACCTGCTCCATGTTGTACCTACCAAAATCTAACTTATTCCTACTTATCTCCAAGGAGGTTCATTCATTAAGTAGTAAGACACAGAACTTGTTCTTTATGAGAATGTATACAACCTATTATATAAGAATATATATAGACTATAAGAATTAAAGAATATAAGAATATAAGAATTAAAACTTTACAAATAGAAAGAAACAGATGATCGTATTCAGTCCAGTGATTCTCAACCCTGGATAGCTTTTAAGGAAGAAACAGTATGAGTCTATACAAGCTCTTCCATAAAATTGAAGTGAACACTATAAAATATCAAAACCAGATAGCACATTAATTTTTTTTAATTTTAGCAAATCAAATCTAAAAATATATAAAGGGGATAATACATCATACCAAGTGGTATTATCTCAAGAATACAAAGGCTAACATTAAAAAAAAAATCAATATAATCCACTTATATTCAGATTAGAAAGCAAAACCACCAAAATCCAACCACCATTCTTATCTAAAAAGAAAGAACTCAAATAATAAAAGGGACTATATTCAGCCTGATAAATACCATCTATAAAAAAGCCATAGGTAACATCATACTTAATATTTACCACTTAATCTCTAAATGCTTTCCTGAGATCACGAACAAGGTAACGATGTCAGCTCTCACTTCTATTCAACTTTGTACTGAATATTCCAGCCCACACAATTACACAGAAAAAAAATTAACAGGCATGAGCCTGGGAGGAGAAATCAACTCATCTTTGGTCTCAAACAACATGATTTTGTATATGTAGAAAAGCCTACAGAATCTACAAAAAAGATATAAAAACTAATTGTTTAGCAAGGTTGTAGGATACTAGATAAATATATAGAAATAAAATAGATTTGGGAAAGATATACAAGCAACAAGAACTTAGAAACTGCTTTTTTCTTTTTTTTTTTTAACTAAGCTCCATACCCAGCATGATGCCCAACACAGGGCTTGAACTCATGACCCTGAGATCATGAGCCAGATGCTTAACTAACTGAGTCACCCAGGAGCCCCAGAAACTGAAATTTTTTAAATACTATCTATAGGGGCACCTGGGTGGCTCAGTGGTTGAGCGTATACCTTTGGCTCAGGTCATGATCCTGGGGTCCTGGGATCAAGTCCTGAATTAGGATCTTCTGCCTCTGCCTATGTCTCTGCCTCTCTCTGTGTCTCTTATGAAAAACTAAAATCTTAAAAAAAAATAACTCTTTAAACATTTTTAAATAAATAAATATTATTTATAGTAGCATCAAAAACTATACAATTGGGGATTAATATGAAAAGAAATGTGGAAAAATAGCATAATGCATAAAACTTGTTAAATCACGGGATCCCTGGGTGGCGCAGTGGTTTAGCGCCTGCCTTTGGCCCAGAGCGCGATCCTGGAGACCGAGGATCGAATCCCACGTCGGGCTCCCGGTGCACGGAGCCTGCTTCTCCCTCTGCCTGTGTCTCTGCCTCTCTCTCTCTCTCTCTGTGTGACTATCATAACTAAAAAAAAAAAAAAAAAAAACTTGTTAAATCACCAGGCTGTACACCTGAAACCAGTATAACACTGTGTCAACTATATTCAAATTAAAAAAAAAAGAAAAAGATGTACAAAACCTGGATACTGAAAACACCACATAGTGACAAGAATTAAAGAGCTAAATGAATGGAGATATGCATCATCTTTATAGAACAGAAGATTCAACACTGTTAAGATGTTAATTCTCCCCAAATTGATCTATAGATTCAATGTAATAATTTCAATCAAAAATTAACTTCAATTAATTTCAAAAATTAATTTCAATCCCAGCATGTAGTTTTTGTAGAGATTGATTGACAAGCTCCTTCTAAAATGTAAAGGGAAGAGCACCTGGTTAGCTGTCAGTGAAACACAGGACTCTTGACCTAAGGGTTGTAAATCTAAGCCCCACGTTGGGCATAGAGATTACTTAAAAATAAAATCTTTTTGATTTTGAAAAGGAAAAATAAAATTAAAAGTTTACACTAAGGGACACCTGGGTAGCTCAGTCGGTTCAGTTAAGTGCCTGTGTTCGGCTAAGGGAACAATGCCAGGGTCCTGGAATTGAGCCCTATACTGACAGGCTCCCTGTCCAGTGGGGAGCCTGGTTCTCCCTCTGCCCCTCACCCTTTCTCTCTCTCTCTCAAATAAAATCTCAAAATCTCTCTCAAAATTTTAAAAAACTTTACACTACTTGATTCAAGAGTTATTATAAAGTAATTATGGCAATGGGATATTAACAAAAGTTAAACAGATTGAGTGCAAGCTGGTGCAGCCACTCTGGAAAACAGTGTGAAGGTTCCTCAAGAAGTTAAAAATAGAACTACCCTATGACCCAGCAACTGCACTAATGGGTATTTACCCCAAAGATACAGATATAGTAAAACAACAGGACATCTGCACCCCAATGTTCATAGCAGCAATGTCCACAATAGCCAAACTGGAAGCAGCCATGATGTCCTTCGACAGATGAAGGGATAAAGATGTGGTTGGGGCACCTAGGTGGCTTAGTGGTGGAGCGTGTGTCTTTGGCTCAGGGCATGATCCTGGGGTCCCAGATCGAGTCCCACATTGGGTTCCCTGCTTCTCCCTCTGCCTAAGTCTATGCCTCTCTCTCTGTGTCTCTCATGAATAACTAAATAAAATCTTAAAAAAAAAAACAAAAAGACATGGTCTATATATACAATGGAATATTACTCCGCAGTCAGGAAGGATGAATCCTACCGTATGGCTTCAACACGGATGAAACTGGAGGATATCATGCTGAGAGAAGTCAATTGGAGAAAGACAATCATCATATGGTTTCACTCATATGTGGAATATAAGAAATAGTGAAAGGGACTATAAGGGAAAGAAGGGAAACTGAGTGGGGAAAAATAAGAGAGAAAGACAAACCGTGAGAGACTCCTAACTCTGGGAAACAAAGGGCTTTAGAAGGGGCGGGGGGTGGGGGTGCCTGGGTGATGGGTACTAAGGAGAGTACTTCATGGGATGAGCACTGGGTGTTATACTATATGTTAGCAAATTGAATTTAAATAAAATATTTAAAAAACAAAACAAAGTAAAATAAGTAACGTATTAATTTATATCACTAATTCACTAGTAATTACAAAATTCTAGGTTGTAGGGGTTTTCATTATCTCTTATTTTAGAGAAGCAGGAGGAACTGTAAATGTACAGGCCAAAATTATACAACATCTAGAAGAAAACCTTAATGATCTTAAGTCAGGCAAAGGTTTCTTAAATAACACAAAAGCATAATCCAGAAAACAAAAAATCGTCACACTGAATTTCATCAAAATCAAGAACTTTTCTTCTTTGAATGGCAACAAGAAAATGAAAAAACAATCTACAGGTTGGGAAAAAAATTGCAAATCATATATAATAAAGAATGTGTATCCAGCATAAACAACCCTTAAAATTCAATAATAAAACTTTTTTAATGGAGAAAACATTTTAATATATAGTTCATCAAAGAAGATATATAGATGGCAAATAAGCACATCACAAGATGTTTAATGTCATTAGTCATTAGAGAAATGAAAATTAAACCACAATGAGATACCACTACATACCTACTAGAATGGCTATTATTAAAAATACTGACCAATTAAGAAATGTAGAGCAACTGGAACTCTTATACACTGAATATAATGAAAAATGATACAACCATGGGAAAACAGTTTTGTGGTTTCTCAAAAAGTTAAATATATATCTATATGACCTAGACACCCCACTACTAAATATTCACCCAACAAAAATGAAAAAGTATTTCCAAAGACTCAATTGATCTCCAATGTTCTTTGTTTTATCTGTAATAGCCAAAAACTGGAAACAACCCAAATGACTATCAACATGCTGGTAGATAAATAAAAAGTAGTAAATACAACAATGAACTATTACTCAGCAAGGAAAAGGAATGACCTATTTACACACACAAGAACATGGAAAACTTTCAAAATAATTTTGCTGGGTGAAAGAAAACAATTTTTTAATTACTATATTGTACAACTGAAACAAATTAACACAACATGTTAACCACACTGGACTTAAAATTTTAAAAAGACAGAAAACAATTTTAATAATTTCAGCAAACTGATTCTTCAGGCAAACTGATTTTCAAAAAAATGGTCTAGAAAAGGGGAATTGAGTAATAGGAGGTCCAAACAGGTACTGACTGTCCAGCACAATTTCTATACTAAGAAGTTGGTAATTCAATTCTCATTTTTCTTCATATGAACCCCAAGGATAGATGGGTAGATAACAGAGCTGGAGACCCAAGATACCACAGCTTATTACCATCATACCCTTAACACCCTGAATCCAAGTAACCTGCATGGTCTACACAGTAACTCAAAAAGTTTACTTTTCTGACAGAGAAACAACAAATTTAGCACCTATGACTGTACAGCTAACTATTCAACAAACTTAGAGATAACACAAGAGAAACCATGTTCCCATTTCTCTTAACAAATTCTTATACTAGCAGTCCCTTTCTTTCATTTCCTACTTCCTCACTAACACAGATACAAAATAAGAAAAAATGGTTTGGGATTTTTTTTTTTTAATTTGTACTCTTATCCTCCAATTCACTGTCAGCCTAACTTCAAAGTACTCACATCTCTAAGATATCCAGGTAAGCAAGAAAAAAGCCACAGATGGAGAACAAAGTTTCCATCCTGTTATGTACTCAAGATGTTATTATGTAGTCAAGACAGATCTATCCAATACATCTGGCATGTGTTCAAGGATAAAAATGGAAAGTCATTTGTCTATTCTCCAGCATTCTCTGTAGCATACTGATCATCAAAGGTCCGTATCCGACTGCTGCAAATTCTCATCTGAATTTCTTTTTCCCTATAGTAAACCTACGAAAATTAAGTAGAGAGGGAAAGAACAAAAGCACAGTACTATATTCACAAGGATGTCTACAATATCAGAAAATCTGCTTCAAGCATTCTCCTAAAACTGCTAATCAGTAAGAAGGACCGCCCAAAGTATTCTCCTCAACTGGATGTGCAATCTGAAAGATGAGTTAACAAGAATCCACAGCACAGTCTGTGTCTTCAACTACCAGAAATGAAAACATCTTTGCTGTTAAAAAAAAAAAAAGCCAAAGTAATAGTCAAAGTCAAGAGTAAATATGTTCCGATTCTGAGACAAGTTGCAAGGGCAGCTGTAAAAAGATCACAGATCACCCAGATAAGCCACATTGTTAAAAAGTAAGCATAACAACAACTGAGAGTTCTTATCAACTTTGACAAATCCACTAGAAAAACTGGACTCAGTCAACATGTTTAAATGTGAAAAAAATAAAACAACCTAAAGTAACATTCTAATATTTCATACAAAGTAAAATACTTCACCCTTTTCCTTCTCCTACCTCCCAATTTCAGGCTCTTCCTCTCTATTAATATATAAAACCAAAAATTTTAGTATTTCAAATATAATATCTTGAGTTGGCTTATATGAGCAAAAAGTCATCTGTGTATAAACTAAGAATATTGTACTGCATCAAGAAAATATAAACACTAATTCAAGAAACTGGTTTCTGTTACTAGAAAATTGAATCAGATAGTATCAAAAGCTAAAAATTTAATAAATTTCTCTTCACAATGAATACCTTTGCTAATTATTTTAGCTTTTCTATTTCTTTAGAAAATAATTTAAGGATTTACTTTAAGATTTGACTGATATGAAAGTTTGCAAGTAACCAAAATAACTATCCCATACTTTTAACCTGAACCAAACAATACAATGCTTCAGCATTAGATATACTCAGTAAGATATGCATTTAAAAGGTCTTAAAACTAGTTTGACTTATCTGAAAACCAGGATTTACAATTTGGAAAAACAGTATCTAAATGTACAAGATTCCATTAAAAATAGCATAGTAGGGGTGCCTGAGTGGCTCAGTTGATAAAACATCTGACTCTTGATCTCACCCCAGTTCTTGATGTCAGGGCTGTGAGTTCAAGACCCATATTGGGCTCCAAGCTGTGTGTGGAGCCCACTTAAAAAAAAAAAAAGTAGCAGAGTAAAACAGAAAAACCTTAGTTAACTAAACTCTAAAACTTGATAAGGCACAAAGAAAAGCTCCATCCAGGAAAGAGTTCTAAGGTGCCAGCATCTTAATTATGAAAGAATTTAAAAAGCAGGGCCAGGGGAATCCCTGGGTGGCTCAGCGGTTTAGCGCCTGCCTTCAGCCCAGGGCATGATCCCAGAGTCCTGGGATCAAGTCCCACATCAGGCTCCCTGCATGGAGCCTGCTTCTCCCTCTACCTGTGTCTCTGCCTGCAGATAGATAGATGATTGATTGATTGATAGATAGATAGATAGATAGATAGATAGATAAAAATCTATAAATAGATAAAATCTATAAATAAATAAATATAAATGAATGAATGAATGAATGAATGAATGAATGGCAGGGCCAACGCTGACTCACACTGATCCAAAACAGCATCAAACAATAGAGCTAATCCTTAACTTTTTGGCATGAATAAATGCCTAAGGAGAGTACCACTCTACTCATACAAATGATTGCCAAGAAAGTTGTGCTTTGTACTAAGCGGAAAAGGTTGGAAGGGAAGGGGTGTCAGCTTTCAAATAGCTCCTAAAGTAGTTGCTTAAAAAAGATAAAGAATTAGAACTTACAAAGGCTTTCAGTCAAGCTTGGTTCCAGGAAAAGGATACTTTGGTCCTATGTGAAAGCAAAAATCAGCCATTGTAAAATACAGATACCCAGATTTTGTCAGCAGAAGGATGAGCATTGTTCATTACTTCCCACAAAGGTACAGAGTCTTTAACTTGGATTCCTACTTTTTTTCCTAGCAGATAGATAACTCTGCAAAAGCAACAAAGCAAACTAAACATAAAATTCTTCTGAATTTCAATTCAGCAGTCAAAATGCCAACTTTACAAACTCATCAAAGGTCACAGAAAAGCAAATTTCCTGTTGTTACTTAAACTCATTACCTTCCTCCTAAGCTAACCAATACAGAATTTCCTTCTTGTTTTGAGGCTGACAAAATGGGGACAGTATACTTGCAACATACTAGGAAAAAAGGGCAATTACACAGAGTCAAGGAAAAGAATTTGACAACATTTTCTAAATCCCAATTACACATATTCCATGTCTATTATTTCTCCACTTGAGAAATATCTAAATAAATATTTTTATTAACAAATTTTTAAAACTTTGAGGGGCACCTGGGTGGCTCAGTGGTTGAGCGTCTGCCTTTGGCTCAGGTTGTGATCCAGGGTGCTTGGGATTGAGTACCACCTCAGATTCCCCACAGGGAGCCTGCTTCTCCCTCTGCCTATGTCTCTGCCTCTCTCTGTGTCTCTCATGAATAAATAAAATCTTTTTTAAAAAAAACTTTATTTTGAGGTTATTTTATAGAAAGAGGAAAAGTGTATTGCTTTGTAAACATTTGTCAAAAATACATAATAAACATCTGTCAAAAATCCACTATTTTGAGGGCAGCTAGATGGCTCAGTCAGTTAAGCATCTGCCTTCAGCTCACGTCATTTTCTCAGGGTCCTAGGATAGAGTCCCACATCAGGCTCCCTGCTCAGCTGGGAGTATGCTTCTCTCTCTCCCTCTGCTCTGCTCCTTCCCCCGTCGTGTTAGTTCTGCTCTCTCAAGTAAATAAAATCTTTTTTAAAAAGTCCACTATTTTGGGACTCCCAGGTGGCTCAGCAGTTGAGCTTCTGCCTTCAGCTCGGCGCGTCATCCCGGGGTCCAGGATCAAGTCCCACATCCGGCTCCCTGCAAGGAGCCTGCTTCTCTCTCTGCCTATGTCTCAACCTCTCTCTGTCTCTCTCATGAATAAATAAATAAATCTTTAAAAATTGAAAAAAAAAAAGCCCACTATTTTTATTTATTAGAACTGTGTTCATTACCCTAAAAACCTTATAAGAAAAATGTAAATGATGATTACTGTATGACATTTATGTATTTCCCATCTCTTTCTAAAACGCACATAAAGTTGCTTTGTACAAAGGATATTTATCACTCTTTACAAATAACTATAATTTAATGGAGAATGTATGCAAATTCCATAAAGGGCTACTAAGAAGAATAAAATACAAATAGTCAAGAACTACCGGTCTGATGTTCTTGACCAGTCTGATGGATTAACTGTGAAATGTGCTACAAGGACTGTAATTCTAAAAGTAAAAATGGCCTAAATCTATCTATAAATTATATACACATATACTATATATGTATTAGTATTGTTACCCCTGTCCTCTTACCAGCATCCTAACAATGAAAGAAATAGGAAGAGTTACAACTGTTTCTCAAAGATATATGTAATTATGGGTAACGTCCCATATGTACTTTTCATCCCTCATGTCTTCTATATTGCTCTACTTAGTAGTCATCCTATTAAAATATAGCTATTTCTCATCACTCCAATGAAAACTGTTCTTATTAAACATATATAACTTTAATATTACTAAATCAATTTTCAATCCTCTTTTTAATCAGCTCATCCTGTATGATTTCTCTAAAACTGAGGACCACCCTCTACATCTTAAAACTTCCCCTCCCTTATCTTCTGAATCAGATTATACATAGGTTGAAGGAAGACAGAGTTTGAGTGGGAGAGATAAGAAAACAGGCACTGAATGACCTGTGTGTCAACACTGTGCTAGAAGATTTGAACACATTATCACATTTAATTTCACTAAAATAAAAACTATGTATTATTCTCACTTTATCAATGACAAAGCTGAATGGAGAAGCTGTGAAACATTCAACGGCTCATTGTTAGTAAATGAGTAAAATGAAATTTGAATATGGATAATTCCAACCACAAAACCCAAGATTCTTTTTTTTTAAGATTTATTTTTATTTATTTATTTATGATAGACATAGAGAAAGAGAAAGAGAGAGAGAGAGAGAGAGAGAGAGAGGCAGAGACACAGGCAGAGGGAGAAACAGGCTCCATGCCGGGAGCCTGACACAGGACTCGATCCCAGGACTCCAGGATCGCACCCTGGGCCAAAGGCAGGCACGAAACCGCTGAGCCACCCAGGGATCCCCAAAAACCCAAGATTCTTCTACTAAACCATGACAAACTTAATTCTAAACATACATTTATAGAAGAAAATGCAGAATAATAATCTTATAATCTTGGAGTGCAGAAAACTTTTCTAAACAAGGTGAAGACCATAAAAAAAACAATGACAGATTAAATGATACAAACAAAATGTACTATCTGTAAGGCAAAGAGTAAAGTCATAAAGTCAAAAGATCAAGAGGAAAGCGGAGCAAAGTATCTAATACTTATAAGGGAGAATGAGGTAATGTTTCTAAAATAAAAACAGCTTTCACAAATCAATAAGAAAAAAATGTAAACACCCCAATAGAAAAATTGGGAGTAAAGTTAGGTCATGATCAAGCAAATTACAAAAGACTGGCCAAAAAAGTGAAAAATATAACTCCCCTATTAATCAAATAATTGCAAATTTTAAAAAACATATGACTTTATTATCGAATGGCTAAGATTAATAATGTAAATAAGAGTTTGGGAAAATAGGCACCCATCATGCAGTTGACAAGAATATAATTTTATACATTTCTAAAGGATAACCCAAGATGTATCAATATTTTAAATGTGTAATCATTTTAATCCAGCAAGTCCACTTCTAGAAATTCATCCTTTAAAAAACTGTGAAAGAGGGAGCCTGGGTGGCTCAGTCAGTTGAGCATCTGACTCTTGATTTAGACACAGGTCATGATCTCAGGGCTGTGAGATCAAGCCCACACCCAGTGTGGAACCTGCTTAAGATTCTCTCTCCCTTTCCTTCTGTACCCCCCCCCATTAAAAATACATAAATATAAATAAATAAGTGTAAAGTGCATATATGAATCTTTTCCTTGCATTAATGTTGATAATTGTCAAAGGAAATTAATTGCCCATCAACAGGGGATTGAATTGTAGCATATCAATAAATTGAATTACATTCCAGACGTTAGAAAGCATAATATGTAGAAATGTAAAATGATGCTGCTGTTGTGAAAGTTTGTCAATTTTCCAAAAATTGAAAAAGAACTGCCATATGATCCAGTAATTACACTCTTAGGTTTATACCCAAGAGAACTGAAAACATATGTCCACACAAAAATTTGTACACGAATGTTCATAGCAGAACTATGTGTAATAGCCAAAAAACGGAAACCCAAATGTCCATCAGTTGATAAACAGATGAACAAAATATGATATGCCCATGACAGCATATTACTCAGCCATAAAAAGTTACAAAGTACTATTACATGCCACAACACAAAATAATCTTAAAATCATTATGCTAAGTGAAAGACGCCATACACAAAAAGTCATAGATTGTGTAATTCCATTTATATTTAATGCCTGGAGTAGGCAAATCCATAAGAGAAAAAGTAGACTGGTGGTTGCCAGTAGATGAAGAAATAGGCAAACTGGAATTGCTAATGGGATTAAGGTTTCTTTTGAGGGTGATGGAAATGTTCTAGAATTAGATAATAGTGGTAGTTCACAACACAGTGAAATACTAAAACCACTAAAGTGTATACTTGAAAACAGTGGTTTTTGAGGGGCACCTGAGTGGCTCATCAGCGGAGCATCTGCCTTCGGCTCAGGTCAGGATCCTAGGGCCCTGGGATCAAGCCCCACATCGGGCTCTCTGTTCAGTGGGGAGCCTGCTTCTCCCTCTCCTTCTGCCTATTACTACCCTGCTTGTGCTGTCAAATAATCTTTTTAAAAAATTAAATAAACATGATTTTTATACTATAGTGATCTCTTTTTTAAAATGCTATCGGGATCCCTGGGTGGCGCAGCGGTTTGGCGCTTGCCTTTGGCCCAGGGCGCGATCCAGGAGACCTGGGATCGAATCCCACACATCAGGCTCCTGGTGCATGGAGCCTGCTTCTCCCTCTGCCTGTGTCTTTGCCTCTCTCTCTTTCTCTCTCTCTCTGTGACTATCATAAATAAATAAATAATTTTTTAAAAAATGCTATCAATTTTTTAAAAGCGTAAGGCATATCTACTGATGGAAAAAATGACAATATGCTGGTTAAATCAGAAAGCAAATATAAAAAGGAGCATATAGAATCATTCTATTTATATATGTTTATACATACATATATGTATATATGCACATATTATTGCCCAGAAACAGACGATGGTTCAATACTACTAACCGTCTTGATCTCTGTAAGATAATCAGGAAATTATGCTTTTCAATATAATTTTTTATATAAGGAACAGATGTTATTTCCAAAAGCAGACTTGAAAAAATATTGCCATGTGGGAAAAAAAATAAAAGACAGTAGTATGACAAAAATACACAAAATAGATGGAAACCAGGAGATAATACAAGCAAAGATTACTAACCTAGGGTCCATAAACCTTAGGAAATCTATAAATTTGCACAGGCAGATGCTCTTTCAATTAGAGCTAAAATATCTACCACGATATTAGCAGTACCTATGATTTTTGGTCACTAACGTGTTGTATTTTCATATCACGTGATAGTTGTTACAGATATCTCAAAATACCATCTGTATGTACTACTACTTCAAAATTATGGTAGTTATTGGGACGGCTGGGTGGCTCAGCAGTTGAGCGTCTGCCTTTGGCTCAGGGCATGATCCTGGGGTTCTGGGATCAAGTCCCACATCGGACTCCCTGCATGGAGCCTGCTTCTCCCTCTGCCTATGTCTCTGCCTCTCTCTCTGTGTGTCTCTCATGAAAGAATAAATAAAATATTTTTTAAAAATTATGGTAGTTATTATATTCACTACTAGATCCTGTAATTTAAATGCACTGATAAAGAGGCAAATACATTAATATTAATATATCACAAATCTGTTTTTTTACATTTTAGCATTTTAATGTAACAGGTTCCTTTTTAATCTTATTTTCTTTCATCCACTTAAAAATCATTATTCTAGGGATGCCTAGGTGGCTCAATGGTTGAGCGTCTGCCTCGGGCTCCCTGCAGGGAGCCTGCTTCTCCCTTTGCCTATGTATCTGTGTGTCTCATGATGAAATAAATAAAATCTCCTTAAAAACCACATTATTCTAAAAAGCCTCCATGGCGGCCTTCTCCAGGCTGCCAAAGGATCCATACCATCAAACAATCCACCCATATCCAAATATACCACCTATCTATTAGAGGTAGGAAAGGACATCAAAATCATGAGGATATTCTAATTATTCAGGCATAAAGCAATTAGGGCCTAAATCCAGGGGAAAAAGAGAAATCATCCCAATTTTAATCAATTTAACACAGAATTCAATCTGTCTCCCCCTCCTTCTGATTTCTTAGTCATCTGACTTCTTCCTTCATATTCTGACTTCTTCCTTCATATCCACCAATGTCACCTTATTAAAAGCTCTGGCTACCCTGATTGACAGATTTATTTCTTGACTTAGCACTTCATATTTTAACTCCTTAAAAAAGAGCCTCCCTCTTTCTATTCTGATCTCAAATGATTCTGCATACTTCAACCAGATATTCTTCTTAAATAATTATTTCAAATTGTCACCAACATGCTCAAGATCACTCAATGCTATCAGTGTGTTTAAGAGTCATATTTGTAATTACAGGATTCTAGGCCCATATCTGCAATTACTATTAATCAAAAGTAATATATTGCTATGTCTTACAAAGTATCTAAAACAACATTATAACAAAATTCAGACATTAATATGAGACCCTGAATTTATAGATGTAAAAGACCACTTAGCTGCTCTAGAGGTGAACAATAGGATAAAACTAAAATTCCTTACCTAGGCATTCAAACCCATCCCAAAAAATCATGTTCCAATATGCCTTATCAGCTTCCTGGTTGCCACTGAAGCTCTGGAAGTTAACCAGAAATTAACCAAATTTCCCTCTCATACCTGATTGTGGATTTGCCTTTCTGCTACTACCTATTTGTTGATGTCATTTCTATCATTTGCAATGCCATTTGATTATTCATTTGGTAAATAGTAACTAAGTCCCTAATATATACTAAACACTAAGCACACTGATACGAGTAGGGGTTTAACCCCTGCAAACACTTGGGCTACAAAATGAGATATCCCTGCTCTTAAAAACTCAACAGTCTGATGGAAAAATAGAAAGAGAAACCAGGTAAATACAAGACAATATGGTAAATGCTATATAAAAGGAATGCACAAGATGCTAGGGAAGCTAAAAGAGCATAAAGCAAACAACGAAGTGTCATCAGGTAAGATTTCTCAGAGTAGGAACAATCTAAGGTGAATTATTCAAAAAAATCAATGAGATCACAAAGTATTATAGGTATATATAAAACCATAAACCAAGCTATAAGTCATTCAGTATGGCAAACCTAAGGAATAGGTAGGTTCAGGAGAGAGATGTAATAAAATGATAAAACTGGAGAGGTACACAAGGACAAGATCATAATGGGTCTTACATATACTCCTATGAAGTCTCCACTTCCTTCTTAAAAAAAAAAAAAAAAGGAACAGCAGGATATCCTGGAAAGTACACAGGTTTAGGAATTCCAATGACCTAAATCTGAATTTGAGCTCTGTCATTTCCTTGCTTTGTGAGTTTCATCAAATTTGCCTCTCTGAGCTTCAGTATCCTCAACTATTAAATAGGAATTAATAATATCAATTTTGCCAGGATTCTAAGAAAATTTTGTGTAAATCTCCTAGCAGAGAGGTCAGCAAACTATAGCTTGGCTTGCCAGCAATGAATGGTCTTACTTTTTTTTTTTTTTTTAAATTCATGAATGACAGAGACAGAGACACAGGCAGAGAGAGAAGCAGGCTCCATACAGGGAGCCCGATGCAGGACTTGATTCCAGGACTCCAGGATCACTCCCTGAGCCGAAGGCAAACACTCAACCACTAAGCCACCCAGGTGTACCAATTTTTAAAGGATTGTTAAAAGAATAAAAAAACTACAACAACAACAACAAAAAAAACAAAACAAAAAAAAAAAAACAAAGAATACAGGACAGAGATCATAATGTAATCCCATGGCCAACATATTTACTATATAAAGCCCTTTATATAAAACACCAACTCCTGTCCTTAGCACATAGTAAGCAACCAAAAAATAGTAACTACTATTGAAGGATTTTAAGGAGAGAATTGAAGCAATGTCAAATGAATTTTGCAAGATTTCTCTGGTGACGATGGAACAGAAGTTAAAGGAGCTGCTGGGAGGACAAGCAAGGAGGATGCTGCAATGTTCCACTACCTTTTCCTTTTCTTTCTTCTCCTAACCATAAAGAGATCAACTTCTATTTCCTCCTTATCCCTGTAGATTACAAACCCATATGTAGATTACAAACCCATATGTTATAGCATTTAAATGGTCTTTGTCAGCATATTCTGCTTATACTTGCTATTTACCAGGGCTTAAATCCCTTATATGTATAAGTAGTGAAAGGGTAAGTATTATGGAGTCAAACAGATCCTGTTCTATTTTTTTTTATTTATTTATTTTTCAGATCCTATTCTAAATATTGATTTCACCAATATTTAAGACTTGTTACTTACTTGTATGGTTCCTAGTAATAAGAAACAGTAATGGCTAACTTATATGGAATTTTAAGGGTTTCTTTATCATGGATGTGCCACATACTATTCTAAGCACTTTATAGGTATTACTTGATTTAATGCTCAGAACAACTCTGTAAGAACTATGATCTCCCTATTACAAATGAGGAAACTGAAACATGGAAAAGGAAGTTCTCCGAAGAGCTAGGAAGTGAAGGATCCAAGGGCTCACATTATTGCCTACCTATAGAGTGAAGATCATACTCTACTTCACAGGATTTTCATGAAAACTAATTGAGATTACATATTTAAAGAGAAGGGTATGGCTTTTCATAGTTCTTAGTTCTCAGTAGTCCAATAAATAACTGTTCCATTTCCCAGTTAAAAAAAATTATATTCCAAACCCTGAATGAAATAGCTAATAGCCAATAGAAACTTAATATTTCTTAAAAGTCTAATACTTTAAAGTGATTAAAATTCTTATATTGTTTCAAGATTATCATTCTGTACATTATTCACAACATATTATTCTGTAAGTTGCAGAAAACTGCACTAATATGAACCTATAGCAGAACATACTCTTGCCAGTTTTTTGCTTTTAAATATAAACATTATGATCAGACAGCAATGAATATATACATAAAGATCTCAAGAAAGTATTTGTATAAAGGGACATTCCAGTTTAGTATAGCCTATATTTAGTTCTGTTCTCTTAGTAGTATTTGTAACTAGTATTATATAACTCTGATCTATGTTACTCATTTAGGGAATCTATTTAAGTAATGTGGGAAGAGAAAAAGATTCTAAACTGTAAGATTACAGAGAGAGGTTCTCTCTGCAAAAGATGAATGTAAGGTAATACAAAGTGTTATAACTTCTACTTTGTTGTCACCAATTTCTATTGTTAACAAACAATACGAAAGCCCCAAAATACCTAGCATCTATTCGGTATGAACAATGAGTCCCTCACAGAGCAAAGTGCACTTATTTCTTCAAAAGAATTAAAAATACATTTTTATTTCTAGTGAGATTTTAATGTGATCTAAAAAAAAATGGAACGTATCCTGCTACAAAAGAGAATACAAAACAAAACAAAAATATATATATATTACCACTTTCTAATCCTGACTTGTAAACAAGAAGATTCTTGGCTAAGCCCAAAGTTATTTAGGTTAATTCTGTGACATACAACATGGACAAAAATAAGTGTTTTTTTTTTTTTTTTTTTGAAACATTTTTCCGGGCAGCCCTGGTGGCCCAGGGGTTTAGCGCCACCTTTGGCTCAGGGCGTGATCCTGGAGTCCCGGGATCGAGTCCCACGACAGGCTCCCTGCATAGAGTCTGCTTCTCCCACTGCCTGTATCTCTGCCTCTCTCTCCTGCTCTGTGTCTCTCATGATTAAATAAAATCTTTGAAAAGAAAAAAAAAATTTCATCAGAATGTAGCTGCATGGGAACACTATTTAAGTTCCAAAACTTAAAGGGCAATCACCATAAGTGAAACATAACCTTGGGCAGCCTGGGTGACTCAGCTGTTTAGCACCGCCTTCAGCCTAGGGCCTGATCCTGGAGACCTGGGATGGAGTCCCGCGTCAGGCTCCCTGCATGGAGACTGCTTCTCCCTCTACCTGTGTCTCTGCCTCTCTCTCTCTCCCTCTGTCTCTCTCATGAATAAATTAAATAAAATCTTAAAAAAAAAAAAAAAAAGTAAACATAACCTTACTTTGCAGAGCAAAATTTCCTGAAAAAGTTATCAGGTTTTTTAGAAAACTTACAAAAACAAAACCATTCATGCTGAAATATTTTGGGAAAAAGTCAGGTAATAACCAAGTCCCAAGTAAATATGGAATTCTTAATTAACAATACCCTCAATAATCACAAAAGTGTGTTCCCATCTTTTTAATTCTATAGTTAGCTCATTTATGATTTAGTATTCTGCTTCCTGTGTCCCCCTCCACACTAGCTATCAATGTAATCAGAAAAAAAAAATCCCCACAGTTTTTACTGAATATTTTCCAAAAGAAACAGCATTTTCCACTACTCAAGAAACCTGAATTATTCAAAAAATCTTCAGTGAAAGATTAAGGAGCCTCCTAATGTGTTCATGGATTAATGAGAAGGCAATTAGAGAACATTAAAGGAGTAGGGAGGGGAGGAAATGAGGGAAAAGAAGGTGGTGAAAGCTAGCTCCTCCTTCTCAAATAGGTTAAAGCATTATTACCTGCCACTCATTACTGGACATGGTATCTTCACTTTTGTAATCCATATTTCATACTTCCCTCAACTCACCCTAACACCCCAGGGATCCCTTCATGAGAGGAAACACTCAACAAACTAGAAATAGAATTACCTCAACCTAACAAAGAGCATCTATGAAAACCCCACAGCTAACATACTTAATAGTGAAAGACTGAATGCTTTCCCCTGAGATCAGGAACAAGACAAGGATATCTGTTCTTGATACTTTTCAACAATGCACTGGAGATTTCAGCCAAGACCATTAGACAAGAAAATGAAATAACGCATCCAGATTGGAAAAGAAGTGAAAACTATCTTCACAAGTAACGTGACCTTTGTTATACAGAAAATGCTATGGAACGAACTAAAATATTGATCTAACAAACAAGTTCAGTAAGGTTGCAAGGTACAAAATCAATAGACGAAAATCAACTGGATGTTTATACACTTGCAATGAACCCAAAAGTAAAACAATTCAATTTATAATAGCATCTAAAAGAATAAGATATTTAGGAATAAATGCAGCAAAATAAGTATTATTAGACTATGAAAACTGCAAAAAAATCTTGCTGAAAGAAATCAAAGAAGAGCTAAATAAATGGAAAGATCCCATGTTTGTGAATAGGAAGATTTAGTATACTTAAGATGGCAACACTCCCCAAATTGATCTACAGATTTAACACAATTCCTATCAAAATTCCAGCTGGCTTCACAGAAATTGACAAGGTGATACTGAAATTTTTTTTACTGTATTTTTTTATTGGAGTTCAATTTCCCAACATATGGTATAACACCCAGTGCTCATCCCATCAAGCGCCCTCCTCAGTGCCCGTCACCCAGTCGCCCCATCCCTCCACCTGCCTCCCCTTCCACTACCCCTTGTTCATTTCCCAGAGTTAGGAGTCTCTCATGGTTTGTCTCTCTCTAACAATGTTAGACTCCCTATATCAGGTCATATGCAGAAATTAACTCAAAATGGATCAAAAATCTAAATGTAAGTAACAAAACTAAGAAACTCTTACTACAAAACAAGAGTAAATCTGTGTGACCTTAGATTAGTAAATGGTTTCTCAGATATGACAAAAAGCACAATCAATAAAAAATTAAGACTTCATCAAAATTTAAAACTTATTCTTCGGGATCCCTGGGTGGCGCAGCGGTTTGGTGCCTGTCATTGGCCCAGGGCGTGATCCTGGAGACCCGGGATCGAATCCCACATCGGGCTCCTGGTGCATGGAGCCTGCTTCTCCCTCTGCCTGTGTCTCTGCCTCTCTCTCTCTCTCTCTCTCTCTATCATAAATAAATAAAAATTTAAAAAAAATAAAAAAAATAAAACTTATTCTTCAAAAGACATCATCAAGGATCTGTAAGAGTAACTCACAAGCTGCAGGAAATATTTGTATCGATAATACTTATATCTATGATAAATAAAAGACTCTTACAACTCAGTGACAAAAGATAGTTCATTTAAAAGTGGGCAAAGGATTTGAATACACATCTCTCAAAACAAATATATACAAAAATAGCAAAAAACAAATGAAAAGACACTCGGCATCTTTATAGAAATGCAAATCAAAACCACAATGAGATACTAACACTCACTAGGAGACCTATGGTCAAAAAGATAACAAATGCTGGCAAGGAGTAGAGAAGCTAGAGCCCTCATATATTGCTGGTAGGGACAGGCAATGGTGAGGGTGCTTTAGACAACAGAAGTTCCTCAAAACTTTAAACACAGAGGCACCATGGGGCACCTAGCTGGCTTGGTCAGTGTAACATGCAACTCTTGATCTCAGGGTTGAGTCTGAGTCCCACACGGGGTATAGAGATTACTTAAAAAATAAAATCTTTAATAAAGGAGGACAAAGCCCCGGGGCCAGCCCCGGTGGCACAGCGGTTTAGCGCCACCTGCAGCCCAGGGCGTGATCCTGGAGACCCAGGATGGAGTCCCACGTCAGGCTCTCTGCGTGGTGCCTGCTTCTCCCTCTGCCTGTGTCTCTGCCTCTCTCTCTCTCTGTCTTTATGAATAAATAAAATAAAATCTTTAAAAAAAAGGAGAAAATAAACATAGAGGCATATGATCCAGCAATTCCACTCCTAGGCATTTACCCAAAAGAACTGAAACTATGTACATGAAAACTTGTATATGAATGTTCATAATGGAATTACTTATAATAGCCAAGTAATAGAAATAACCCAAATGCCCACTAGCTGATAAACAAAATGTAGTGTATATCCATACAATGGCATATTATGCAGCCATAAAAAGAATGAATTACTACAGCATGGATGAAACCTTGAAAACAGGGTAAGTGAAATAAGCCTGTAGTAAGACCACATATTACATTAAGATTCCATTTGTGTGAAATGTTCAGAATAGGCAAATATAGTCAGAAAGCAAATCAGCGATTGCCTAGAAGTAAGGGTACAGGAGAAGGGGGGGGAATACCCTTAAAGAATATAGGATTTATATTTCAGGTAATTTAAATGTTCTAAAATTGTGATGATGGCTGCACTACTATGAATATACTAAACATCACTGAATTACATATTTTAAATGGGCTACTTCTATGGTAAGTGAATTCTACCTCAAAAAATCTGTTACCTGGGATCCCTAGGTGGCTCACTGGTTTAGAGCCTGCCTTCCGCCCAGGGCGTGATCCTGGACTCCCAGGATCAAGTCCCGCATCAGGCTCCCTACATGGAGCTAGCTTCTCCCTCTGCCTGTGTCTCTGCCTACCTCTCTCTCTGTGTCTCTCATGAATAAATAAATAAAGTCTTAAAAAGAAAAAAAAAAAAAGCTGTTACCCAAAAAACGTTTTCAGTTTTTTAAGTAGTCCCTGACGCATCCACCATTCTATTTCATGTTACTCCCTTTCAGAATGTCTGCGGTTTATACTGTAGTTAGTGACTTGGGCTTGTTCATTCATTGCTTTGAAATAACTAAATTACAAGTTTTATCTCCTTTCCTCATAACCTACAAGCTTTGCAAGGGTTTCTTTTATTTCTTTCATACTTTAGAACCAAGTATAATAATGGATTCAGAATGGGCCCCCAAAAAAGGCTTGAGTTTTCAAAATACAAAATATTAAAAATATGTACCATGGAGATATTAACAAGACTACTCAAAAGTCTTCTTTGGAGGAATACAGATATATATGACTTCTCAGATCCTTAACCAAACCGTTCAGAATAAAAATAAGAGAAGGAGGGGGACCTGGGTGGCTCAGTGGTTGAGCATCGGCCTTCAGCTCAGGCCTTTATCACGGGTCCTGGGACGGAGTCTCACATTGGGCTCCCCCCAGGGAGCCTACTTCTCCCTCTGCCCATGTCCCTGCCTCCCTCTGTGTCTCTCATGAATAAATAAATAAAACCTTTAAAAATAAATAAATAATAAAATAAAATAAAAATAAGTGAAGGAGAACATAGAGCTAAAGTTTCACATTACAATAATCCTAGGTAATAAAAAAATAAGTTATGATTCAATTAAAATTAAAGTTGTCTAGAGATAAAATTCATTTAATATGCCAGAGGCTCACTGTTAGTGCAGTTAATCAAAGAAAGTTGTAGTATTCTCATCATGAACCATGAGCACAAGTTAATAATTAAATCTTTGTTGTTTATTCAATGATTTTATTGTTCTGAGTGAAGTCTCACATATATTAAAATGACTTTAGAATTACAAAAACAGCAATAGTAAACAATAAAACATAGTAAGGTCCACCTAAATATTTCCTTAAAGTATAAAGTAATAATAATACTTTATCCTAATACGAGAAAGTAAAAATTCAAAACTGTGTTCCCATGAAACTGTAACCCAGGAACTGAAATTCAGTCAACTGATTTGAAAGTACAAAGAGAAAAACTCAAACAGCCAGAACCCAGTAGACTACAATGACAGTAGATAATTAGATAGTAAAGGAGAGACGTTACTAAAGGTTATAAAATCCAATTGTTATGTTCTCTGTAAAATTTGAATCTTTAAATAGCTAGATTTCACTTGTCATTCATTCTTCATAGAAGAGAGCTCTTCTTCCTTTTGTAGCTTTAACTCCTTACTTCTCTCCCCCCTACCAACTGCCCCAATTTTACTCTTTGAAGATGGAAAGCAATTTTTAAGTATTATAACTCACCCTTTTGACATAATTTCATAAATATACACTACCATCTAAAGCAACATCATAAAATGCCCCAAGCTGTCCACCATCTGGGGACTACATTCTCCTCCCCCTTGCATTCAAATAAGACTCTATGACAAATTCTCACCAGTCAAATGTGGGCAGATGTTTGTCACTTTAAGTCTGGGAGTTCTTAAAAAATGGCCCGTAAGTAACAGGCAAGGCTCCAAGTCCCTAAAGAATGCTAGAGCCATAGATGTAAGGAGTGTGGGTCCCTCAAATACCACATGGAAGAAAGCCACAAGCCTGCTAACCAGGAGCACCTGCACAGAACTGTTACATGTGAGCAAAATACAAACTTACATGTGTTAAGCCACCGAAATTCTGGTGTATTTATCGCCCTAATTAGCATTATCCAGAGTAATACATACACAAAGTCTTAAGTATTTCAATTCCCTCTGATTAAAGACATTTGTAAGGGATATTTTGGAAAGATTGTTTAAAAGCCCATTTAAGTAACATTAAATTTTAAAATCTAAACAATTTTCCACCTTGATTTTGTTGAAACATAATTACTTTAAACAATGATAGCATGAGCAGTTCCATGGTTAATAAATTTACTGTCCACATGTCTCAATATTTTAGTTCAATATATTTTCATGATTACAAAGAAATGTTTTCCTCGCTTTTCCCAAATTAAAAAATCATTAAGTGTTTTAAAACACTGTGATTCATAATGTCTACTTTGTAACATCTAATGTCTATGTAGTTTAAAACAAAATTTTCTATTTTATTGTTCTTAAAGTATTAAAAATTATCTATTATTTCACTGTATTTCTTTACTTATTTTATTATCATCTATAATTCTTAAGAATTCTTCCTTTAAATATAACCATATGGCAGATAATTCTGTCCATTGTAAATGCAGACATGCCCATAAGACACATACTTTAACAAAACCATGACATTTCTCATTCTAATAAAGTTCCCCCTACTATCCTTCACAAAAGTGTTAAAATTTCAGCGATTTACAAGTGTGTTTTTTTTTAAGCTTACCATTGCTGATATAAATAAAAAATAAGGCCTAATTTGGAAACCTGGCTTTAGTAAATGGACATACTACAAACTTAACCCAATGAAACTCCTCACATTCTCTTCATCCTGCCTTCACCAAAATAATTTTTAAAAAGATAGAAAAGAAAAAAAAATCCTTCTTTAATCTTTCCATTGCCTTTACCTTAAACTCTGTATCATCATTTTTTTCTCCACCACAATTAAAAATAAATGAACAGCACATTCACTACTCCACAGAGAGTAATAAAAAATGGAAAACTATTCAAAGTTGATTGAGGATTTTTCCCTAAACCATCCAAGAATATATTCCAAGAAGTTTTTGTTTACCAAATCAGTCAACATGAACTCAAAGAATTACATAGCAATTTTTTTGGCACTTATTCTTTATGAATCTGTAAAAGTAATCTAAACTCTTGTTTCTTGATCCATTTTAATGCTTGATTGTATTGGAATGTATATGTGCTATATACAGTACAATTTTTTCCAGAACTACATAGCCAGAATCATAAAAGTAGTAAAACTGAGAGATGGCCTATTCAAAAATACAGAGGAAAAAAAAGTATGACTAGACAGTCTCTATAAACTAATATACTAGGCCACTTTAATGACAGTCTTATTTCTAGGAAAGACATAAAAAACATTAAAAGTTTATATATACCTTATATATTATCAAAGGACTCTGAAATGTTCTATTGCCTTGATTTTTAACCTACAATTACATAATATTGCTCTCAGTTATCAAATGGGTATTTGTCCTTACACATGTTTTTCAATACCCACAATCAGGGCTGCGGGAGGAATATTTAACTAAGCCTCTACTATGTGCCAAACATGTTTTTTCATTCCACCCTCAGGACAACCTTACTATAAAGGTATTATCTCCTTGTTACAAATGAAAAAAACAGAGACTTACAGACATTAGGTAACTTGCTAAGGTCAAACAGCTAAGAAAAATGGCACAGCCAGAGTTCTGAGGTAAAACAAGTCCTTTTTCCACTAAACTACATATGTTGTTTTTCCAGCAGTGGTCACAGAAAGCAGCTCTCCACTCCTATTCTTCCCTCCACTCTTGTTCCCAGGGCACAGCCTGGAACATTTGTGAGACCAGTTTTAGAAACAGGGCTATCTGGCCATTACACAGAGCATGGTCTGCAAAGATCCAATCTGTATCAGGACTTCATCCATAGGGTTTTAGCTAGATGAGCTTACGAAATGCAAACGGAAGGAGGGCGGAGTAAAGCAAATAATCATTCAAATACCATTTATATTTGGGTCTACAACGCACCGCACACCTATTGGCAGATTTATCTTCATAGTTCGGCTTTGCTTAGACCACTCTCAAAAATAGCTTCCCTGGAGCACACGCACACTGGGTGGACAATAAAGGCTCCTTGATCTAGGTTTTGGAGATTGTGAGTGAAACGTGTTTGTTTGTACGTGACTATCCTGATTGGCAATATAGATAAGCAGAAGCAGTAAGGTAGTAAAATGTAATGCTGTGCTTCCAACGTGTACAAACGGCTCAGCTAAACTCCCTGAACACAATCCATCTAAACAGCCTAAGATAAACAGGCCGAGTTAGGGACGATGACAGCTACAGTAACTTCCTCTTCCTTACCAACCTCCTCAGTTCCGCGTGTACACGCCTTTCCCCTAGGAGGCAGGATAAAACAATTTCAAATGCACAAAATCGATCCAATCCCACCAACACCACAGGACAGGAAAGCCAGCTTCCATTTCTTCCCTCGCCTCTCGGGAAAATTTTTATCTTAAAAATTGCACTCATGTTACCCACGAGAAAATATGTGCAACGAAAACTGAAAACGTGCACGCAGTCCCTCCACCGGGCCTTCAGAGAGAGCCGAGGCGAAAGGCTCTCCACGTCAAGTATTCCCGAGATTCGCTGCTTTGAGTCACTTTCCCTCGGGTCCTGCCGCCCGGAGGGGAAGAGCTCGCAGTTCGAACGCCAAACTAAGCCTTCGCCTCCTTCCTCGGCAGACGCGGAGGCGGCCGAGGCGACGGCAGTCCGCGCGTCCCGCCTCCGACCCTCACCTGCCCAGGCCCGAGGCAGCGCCCCGGGTCCTCGCGGGCCGGGCGTCCGGGAGGCGTCCGGGAGGCGGGCGGGAGGCGTCCGGGAGGCGGGCGGGCGGCTCGCGGGCGGGAGGCTCGCGGGCGGGCGGGCGGGCGCCGAGGCGGTTAGGCCGCGCTGCAGGCCGGCGCGCTTCCTGCCGGGCCCGGGAGCAGCGGCGCGGCCCCGACCCGCAGCTCAGCCGGCCTGGCTGCCGCGCGCGTGCGGCGCACACACTCCCGTCCCCGGTCCGGCCCGGCCGCGGCCGAGCAGCTCTCCCCCGCGAGGCCCCCGAGCCTCGGCCACGGAGGGGGGAGGGGGCGGGGGGCGGGGGCGCCACTCGGGGTCCCAGACACACGAAGTCCGCCCCCCGAGTGCCAGGCCCGGGCGGGGACCCCCCCACCCCGGAACCTTCGCCGCGGCCGACAGCGACGCGGGCCGGCCCCGCACCCGACACACACCCACTCGCCCCAGGTCCTCAGGCCGCCTCCCCGCCCGCCACGGCCTCACCTCGCACGCCCACACGCACATTTGTCCGTCTCCCACTTCGCGTCCCCGGGGACGCCTTCCTCTTCCCAACACTCGATCCTACCCCGAGGCACAAACACACTCTACCTCATTCTCCCCCTCCGGCCCAGACGGAGCAACAGCAGCCATTTCCCCGCGGCAGGGGAGACACAGACGCGCGCGCGCACCAGGGCCCCACAGATGCTTCCCTCCCAAGCCGCGGCCGCAGACGCAAACACAAACACCCACGGGCGGGCCTCGCTCCCGCCCGCCCCGCTGGGAGGCCGCCGCCACCCGCGGGGCCCGGATCCGCCCGCGGGCGAGTGGGAGCGCACGGCGCCGGGCCTGGGCCGCCGAGGGCCTGCCCCCTCCTCACCTGCATTCAGCGCGCCGGGGTCCGGGCGGCGGCGGCGGCGGCGGCGGCGGGGCGGCTGCTGCTGGTGCTGGTGCTGCGGCGGCGGGGGAGGCGGCGGCGGCGGTGGCGGCGGGGCTGAGGGCAGCAAAGACATGCAGGCAGCCCGCCGGGGGGAGAGGCACCGGCCGGAGCGGACGCGGGGCGGGCGGGCCGGGCCGGGCCGCCTGAGGAACCGCAGAGGCGGCGGCGAGGAGGGCGGCTGACGGGAGCGAGGAGACCGACGGGGGGCGGGGAGGGGGGCGAGGGCCGCGCCGCTGGGCTTCGGGGACGGTGACCCCGGGCGCTCGGGAGAGGCCCCGCGGCCGCGGCCCCGACGCGACGGCCCACTCCGAAGGGCGCTGCGCCTCCGCAGCCGCGGCTGTTACTCCGAGGGCGGCGCAGAGCCCGGCCTTGGCCTTGGCCTCCAGGCGCTGGGGCCGCTGCCGCTGCGGGGGTCGCTGCTGCGCCTGCTGCTGCCGGGCCCGAGGCTGCTGCACAGGGACGCCAGCTCTCGGTGCCTTCGCTCTCGCTCACACGTTCACAACCCCGAGGGCCGGGGAGAAGCGTCCGCGCGATATCGGAATTGGGATTAATAACAAGGTGCAGAGAGTGCGAGAAGGAGGAGGGTTGATTGACGTGGAGGGGCTGGCAAGAGTCAGACACTCCCCTGCGCGAGGGGGAGGGGGGTGAGGGGGAAGGAGGCGGAGCTCCGGCGGGGCCCCTAGGCCCCGCCCCTCGGCCTCGGCCCCGCCCCTCGGCCTCGGCCCCGCCCCCTGGGCCCCGCCGCGGGCCGTGGCGCGCCTGCGCGCGTGGCTGCCGGGGTTCTTACCCGTTTTCTCCTTTGCCCTTATCGCTCTTTTACTCTCTTTTCTTGGCTCGAGTGACAAGCGGAGCTGGGAAGACTGGTGGGCCATCAAGAATCCGCGTCCACGGAGCCATGGTGGGGAAGACACTGGCGAGCCCTCCTCCCCCTGTGTCCCTCCGGACTCGGCGCCGTTTCCTGCTCGCTGGCCGGAGGCTGCCTGAGCGGGAAGCCGAGCGCTGGCCGGGAGCTAATGAGACGTGAGGTGAGGTGAGGTGAGGTGAGGTGACGGAAGGAAAAGGCTTCCCGGCATCTTCGATGGGGTGTTTTTGTTTGTTTGTTCAACGTAAAACATCTGTAAGTTGTGTCGCGAAAGGTAAACTAGAGAACCTCCGACGCTCTGCGGCCATCCCTGTCCTGTTTGTTTTCTGACTCTCCCTTCTCGCGATAGAATCACGTTTGTTTGGCAGTGCCCCCCCCCCCCCTCAGGGAAAACATCAAAACGTAGAGAAAGATTAATGTTTACTTGGTGAATGTGGCCCTGACATCTTAAGTTTCTCGGGTCTAGCTATGTTTTTGTGGGTTAGCTTCTGCTTTTTACCACCGGTAGTCAAAAAAAATGATACCAAGTCTAGAGGCAGAGCACTATTGCACTTTTGCACAATCTCTCGGTGCATGCTCCAGGCTTGTGTACCTAAACAAGCAGCATAAGGGTATATTATTAGCAGTGTATTTTTCCCCACACAGGGGGAGTGTTTAGCACACTAAGCACGTTGTGTTGGTTGCAATTAATTAGGCCTTATTATTGAATGCCAAAGGCCTTCATCTCCTGGGGAAAGGAATGGTACATACAAATCATCATTTAGCCAGAACTAATCAGATATTAAGAGCCCATCATTGCAAAAGGACAATTGCACCTCTTTCACTTTTGTCACCAGAAAGTGAGTAAAGAAGCCCCTTAGGACAGAGGACTGTGGACTACTTTGTTTTCCACCCGTGTTAAGTTTCTATTTCCCTGTGTGGCAGTCGCGTTCCGGCGTCTGTAATAGGTGTTAAAATGGCCTTAATCCTAAAAGAAGCCTCACTCATTCCCAACTGTCTTCAATCTAGACTGATATATATGAATAGTTCTCTCTGACTTTGTAAACAACAAAGAAACAAGTCACTTCAGGAGCCCAGAATGGTAAACCTGCCTGAATGGCCTTTTGCCATAGCATTTCTCCTTGACACACACTCTTCCCCCAAGGAGAAACACTACCAACTGTTGAAGAAAATAGGAAAATAAACACCTGAAAAATATAAATGTGGTGATGGCATAGCCTCAAAGATTTAAGCTTATTCAAATACCTATAGACATATAAATTCGTAGTTCTTTGTTTATATATAATAATGATCTATGAAGGATATTATGTTCCAGACATTGTATTTAGCCTCAGAAATACAAAGATAAGCATATATAGTCCCTATTCTTAAGTAGCTCACAATGGTTGTAGGGGAAACAGACTCTAAACAGGAAATTCTCACAGAGCAACCAGAAATGAAATTATGAAAGGTAATACAAAATAAATAGTCACAACAGTACCCAGGAGGATAAGGCTGATGGCACTGGCCTTTTACTTGAGCCATATATCTTGTCATTCTCACAGGCTAACTAGCAAGTAAGGACTAGGGCGAAGGAAGAAGGGATAGCCTTTGTGGCTGATAAGGAAGTGCTAATAATAAATGGTGTGATGTGCTGGTCCTGAAGCTCAGGTTTATGTGGGAGATGTTCATTGTTGGTCTTTAAATTTTATATGGTAAATGATCACAGTCCATTGAATAATTGTAATTGTGATATTCAGAGTTAAGAACAGTAGGTGTTTGTTTATTTTAAAAAAGGCAAATTAAATGCAGATTAAGTTTGTTTGTTTGTTTATTTCTTCATGAGAGACACAGAGAAACAGAGAGGCAGAGACACAGGCAGAGGGAGAAGCAGATTCCATGCAGGGAGCCCGACGTGGGACTCGATCCCAGGACTCCAGGATCATGCCCTGGGCCGAAGGTAGGCACTAAACCGTTGAGCCACCCAGGCACCCCCCGATTAAGTTTAAATAATCTCTATTCTCAGGAATGTTCTCTTTATACCATAGCAAATGTATTGACTCACCAAACAAAAGGAAAGCAAAACTTTTGTATATTAATAAATATAACTGTATTATCCAAAAAACAGACTGTTGTTTTTCTCATTTGCTATGAGATAGAGATTAAAGAAATAATTTTCAAATAGTTGGCAATGTATAGATGCTGAGAAATTAAATCTTCACTGATACTTAAAAACTCATAAGATTCCAATTCAAAAGACATTCTAATAATAAAACACTAGCACTAAAAAAAAAAAATTAGCATTTAAGCCATTTTTAAAAAGCAGTTTTATAGTAGATCAAAGTTTGCAACCAAATGGTAACCTGTTTTGACAGCTCATTTCATGGGAATTTTTCATGTTCATCAGACATTTCAATTTTAATAAGATTAAAAATAACACAATATAAAAATCTCTCTTTAAAGAAAAGTGATTTATCCAATTGAAAGCTTCTGGCTTAAGTAAGGCCCTTTTGACAAAATTGGTAATAGCAATACTGTGAGGTACAATTTTCTGAAACAACAATTATATTTATTTGCACTGTTACAAAATTGTTCATTCCTTCCCAATAAAAAAAAAAGTACTTGATGTTCTAGTGACCACCTGTGTCTTCTCCAAATTAGCAATTAATATTTGATCTGAGTAAATCAGATCTCTACATGTTATTTCTGTCAGTAGTGTAACTGGATCTATAAGATCCCTGAGAACTATGTTGTTTTATCTATTTTCTGAAATTCTGTTGAACAGCTCGCTCAAAAGGGAAAGGTTTAAAGTTTTTTATTTAAGAATATTATTGCTATTTGATAAAGATTCAACTAAACTGATTTCAATACACTTTTCTATTAATAGCCACATAATTGTTAAAGAAAATATCACATATAAGTTATTTAGTAAGATGTAATTAGTAAAATAATTAAATGTAATTTACCTGATACTCATTAGTATAACTTTTAAACAAGTTCTTGAATTTTTACTTCCCAGACCTCCTGACAGGGCATCCTGTCTTTCCATCAGCCTCCCCTTTGTTCCTTTCTCAGGAATGACTGTGGATGACACCAAAGACCATTCCACCACCCTGGCCAAAGATGAACATTTTCCTCTCATTATATAGTGTGCCATATGATATGTTAGTTCCAGATAAAATGGCAAAGTCGGCAAAGTTCATCTTGGTGCCCCCTTACTTCCTTTTTCTATATTTCCCATTTCGAGTTCCTTGATCCCTGAATATTCAGAATCTCCACCCCAGCCCCATCAACATCAGCACCACTCTTTCTTGTGCTTTCCTTATTCCAAAACTTTTCTATTTTTTTTTTAATTTTTTTTTATTTATTTATGACAGTCACAGAGAGAGAGAGAGAGGCAGAGACACAGACAGAGGGAGAAGCAGGCTCCATGCACCGGGAGCCCGACGTGGGATTTGATCCCGGGTCTCCAGGATCGCGCCCTGGGCCAAAGGCAGGCGCCAAACCGCTGCGCCACCCAGGGATCCCCCAAAACTTTTCTAGTTAAGCACTACCACTATCAATAAAAATCTACTACTTCAGTTTGTCAAGGACTTGTAGGCACCTGGCATGCTATCCAATCAATAAAATAAATTATTTTAATGCTGTATTCCAAGGATCCTCATGGGATTTTCAAACCCACCTAGGATACACAGAGGAGACCAGATACGTGAGACTTCAACTAGAAAGTTTCTATTTTACATATTGACCATCTATTTGTCTCCCTGGTAACTTTCCTTTTCCTACAAACAGTGGCACCCACTTTTTTTCTTTTTTCTTTTTTCTTTTTTAAAGATTTTATTTATTTATTCATGAGAGACAGAGAGAGGGAGAGAGAGAGAGAGAGAGAGAGACAGAAACATAGGCAGAGGGAGAAGCAGGCTCCATGCAGGGAGCCCGACGTGGGACTCGATCCTGAGTCCCCAAGATCACACCCTGGGCCAAAGGCAGACACTAAGCCACCCAGGCATCCCAAACATGCTCCTTTCTTTTGGGGAAACTATTATTGCCTGTTCTATAAACAGGTGACTAGTGGCAGCTGCAGCTCAGTCCCCAAACTTCTTGGCTGTATACAGGGTGGGCATATGACACAAGCCCAAGCAAACAGCGCTCTTTCCCAGGATGTGTTCAGGTGGAACTTAAGGAAAGAAGGGCTATTCCACTTACAGTGGTAGTCTGAGAAAAGAAGGGAGTCTTGATAATGGCAAGTGGCCACATACTGCTTTACGTGGAATGAAGCCATTACACAGAGATGAAAGGAGAGATAGCAAGTCCTGGTGGTGCACCAATCTGAATTTCCAGTCACCCATGGGGTCCAGTTGCACCTTTGCACATAGTGTGGTTAAACTTGTAAATTGTCTTCTA